>NC_081200.1:29164158-29437599 GCF_902713425.1 Acipenser ruthenus | reverse complement strand
AATAAACATATGGATTTTACTATATCCAATGAAACCTGCTGAATAATGTTACGTTAACATATTCAATTACATACCGCTTTGTAGTTTTCCATATACTTAACGAAAAACTGACAAAAAATGAAAAATGTGACATTTCGAAATCTAACATGAAACACTGTACTACTATTATTATAGCACCCGTCTTTGGACTGCTGTCTAATATATTAGGAAAGCAGGAAAAACCACTGTGTTTAAATAAAGAGTGTTTATATTAATGTTGCAAGAGTAGCAGATCCGTTTTTGGCATAAAAACAAAGCAGATGGAAATGATTGTATATTACAGTATGTTGTTGCTGATATAATCTAATTTGTTTTCTTAAAATAACATTTTCATGAAACCCTGCTTCCCAGCTCCTCTTAGAATAGTGTGCAGTGCCAACCCCACTGCTTTATAATGCATTGCAATGTGCTGTAGCAATGGACCGTTACTTCAATTCAAATTTCTGTTCTGAAATGATTCATGCTAAAAACATTTAAAAAAAATATTTTAAAAAATCATTATTGTTGGGAGCATGTAATAATGATGGTCCATTCTACAGTACTGTAAACAATTCGAGCCAAGCCGTTCTCATTTCCTTATTGGTTTCCAGCCAAAGTTTTACTTTGGCACATTATAACCGAATGAACATGTTGATCAAAGGAAAGGTGGTTTTTGCACATGGGTAGCTAGTCCGGTTCTCTAGACACTAATAGTTTGGAATGGGATTGCATGGTTACACAATTCATGATCAATATTACAGATACAGTTGCACCCCTACTTTGTTATTAGAGATTTATTGCTGTGACTACAGGATATCAACACTTAACAGAAAAATCAATAGAAGGTGTAGACACAAAAACAGGTTTTCCAGTTTCTTGTGCTATTGATTATGTCTGCAGCATTTCACAAGAACAAAATTAAGCATGCAACACCAGGTTATGCGACATACTGTTTAATGGCATTTCATAGGACTACATAAGCACTTCATCTACCCAAGGGAATTTTCCTTTCCTTCTGTTTTTCATTACTAATTGGCCAGAGACTGTAGCCTTTTGATTTGCCAAAGCATAATGTAGCATCACCTGTTGGGCCCAGGGCATGGGTTATTAACAAATTGCAGGGTAAGGTGTTATACAGCCAGTATACTAGGCAGAACTTCAGCCAACACACAATGATTTTTTTGACCTGTAAAAAAACCTTTGTTGGTCCAATACCAACCACAGAATTCTAGTCTAAACTAAAATGACAAAAAAAAAAGTATTTGAGTAAATAGTAATGATTAGTTTTGTCTCTTGTGCCAAACATTTGATTTCGCAGTAATCTGTAGAATCAAAGAAGTGCCTGAACTATGGAACATTTTTAGAAGTTCTCATAAAACCTGAAACCCGTAGCTTCATTCTATAAATGTGTAATGGCGGGGATATGGTCTAAAGGAAGCAAATCAACGTATTTAAGCAACTTATCCAACAAGTTGTTTATCTGCATTTTGTTTGACTTTCACACAAGAGGTTGTGTTTCATGTTAATTGATTGTGACTATTCCAGACTGCCAAGGTTTGTGCAATGATTAGACAAAGTTGACTGTGAAGTTTCTCCTCTCTTGCTGTTTTAGGTTGATAATTGAAGAGGCAGTGGAATGCTCCAGTCATTTAATGCTGGATTAATGGTCTTTTTGATACCTTTAGTCTGACAATGCTTTTGCCTTTGAAATTACAGTACAAAGACCTCTTTTATGTAATGAATCATATAGTATTTTTCTACCAGTCGTTATTTCCTGACTTTAATACTATTGTGTCACACGTTTTGTTCACTTTTAAACACATGCAATTATTGATCCTATTTACAGAATACTTTAACAATGTTTTTTTAATGCTGTTTTCCCATTTTTAAAGACTGTATACAGAGCACCCTATTCATACTACCCAAATAATGCATAATCAAGGTGAAAGGACATGATGATCACATATTATTATGTAGTGTGAATAGCACAACTTAATTTAGAATCACAGCAAAGACAATTGATCCAATCAAGTGTAATTGAAGTTTGGTCCAGCTATAAATGGCTAATGTCCCTGGAGAGCAATGACTGAGTTAGTTAGGTGTTGGCAGATCTGAGCAAATTTATTATTTTAAATACACTATTGTATATTTGTTTTTAAATAAGTTTAAATTAGTAGCATACTATATTTTTTACTTTAGGCTGTGTACACTGTTAGCTGGCTGCCACTAAGATCTGTAGTCTCAGAATTCAGTGGTGAAAAATCATTGCCAAATCTACTCCACAAAAACTAAGCTAAATCTTCAAATACAAGCAAAGGATCTACAATCTACAGAATCTTAATAGCAATGCAGAATGACTGGGTGGTGCATGGCTCCCCCCTCCCCCCACCCTCCCGCACACAAACTTACACACACACAAAAAAAATATGGAGCTTAGCTTAGCTGTGTATATGTTATGTACAGTACAGATACATGAAGGATTCTAGGCATGGTAAGTGGAAGAAGAATAAGAATTTACAGCCAAACCCACACAGCTGATTTTTTCAAAAATAAACCAGAGAAGTTTGCCAACGACATTTTGAAAATCTGATAATAAAAAGAAAGTTAAAGAAACTCTCAGTTTGCACTGAGCAGTGTGGACGAGGAGGAGACTACAATTCACATAGGCTGGGCATCAGAAGACAGGCAGTAGATCATAGAGTTCAGAAAGGACATATTCACGAGTGACTGAACAATAACAATTATTTTTTAGAAGCTGTTTTGGTTCATGGTCTTGTTCTCTCACACACTTGAAGACAACTTTGACAGGCAAATGACAAATGAGGCATGTGTGAGGCCAATAAGGGATATGACGCAAGGTATGTTCATTTTTGCCATTGTTTCAGTAAAAAAAAAAAAAAAAAAAAAACTCTTTTCACATGGCACTCCAAGACTGTGTATTGACAAGATAGTTTCTAAATGTATTTCATACACTAGGAATATTGGGTCAGTAAAGGCATTGTTCATGAGCCTAAAGAATACAAAACCAGATTGGACCTTTATTAAAACCTGTACTATACAAATGTTCCTCTAACTAGAAAAAAGTTTGCAGTTACAACACACAGTAGCTGAATTGCCAGAGGTCTGAGCTGAAGTACTTATATATTGTAGGTAGAGCACATTCAGTACAGCAGAACACCCCAGCAAAACAGGTGGGAATAGAATGTCATTTGCACCTGGTTCTAGTGGCTATAATGGTGGTGTGATTGGGGTGGATAGTGGTGATGAGGTTCATTGCATTTTGTAAAGAAGTCAGCCGTTTGTACTATTGTATGTGAAACTAAACCGTCAGTTTGAGTCAAAGTAAAATAATAATATATAAAAAAATAAAAGTTTAATGTAGTGGTCAGAATATTGACCTTCATTTTTATTTTGCCATTAATAACATACGTACAGATTTCAAAGCATTGTTTGTATGATAGTTAGTCACTAGATGGGGCTATGCTCCATAGTGAGTCATATTCAACCTTCAAGTGATGCTAATTTGAAATGTACACAATAATATACATTTTATTTTAACCTTTATTTGTAGTTGGCCAATATGTTTTCAATAGATCACATGCAGCATTTTTATTGTGTGACACATACTTGAGTCTTGAAATGTCTTTTACTCAATAATACATTTTTATGACAGCAGGCTTTGAAACATGGCCTTACGAAGCAAATACACGTTGATGGAGCAAATACACATTCTCCAAAATATTTCTACTGTTTTGACTGCAGTACTTTCAAAGCAAAGAGCAATAAGCATTCTTTCAAGTGCAGGATCACTTTCCTTCCTGTTTTTAAATTGTTTTTCAAATTGACATAGACAGCCTAGTGACTCATTCTTTAGAAATGTCAGTATCAAATAAAAAGGGGACTAGCAGTCAAATGTGAAATCGGCCTTGTTGTACTCACTCTGTACTTTGTACACGCAATCATGTACTGTATAAATTCATAAATGTCAGCTTCATTACGTCAGGCATAATTGCGTTGGTTAACCAGGCAAGGTCAATGGTTGTTACTACAACGTAGCCATCAGACTTAGCTAAGTATATCTAAAAATCTAATTAGGAAACTTTTGACAATATGCCACCAGTCGTACATCAATTGTTCTGCACTCGTACCCTTGGGATGGCACAATTACATTTTAATAAATTTTGTAAAGTGAGCAAATGCATAAATACACATGTTAAATTACCATTTCTCAACTGAATCTTAAAAAAGGTCAAACTTTCAATTTGAGTTTATTTTAGTATATCTAAGTTTCATACTGTATACGTTTTAAAATTTAGATTGAGTGTTTGAAGGAATGCATGACTTTTAAAATAACCTTTAAAACTAGACAGTCCCTCCCACAAATTTGAATATAAGATGTCTGCATGCCCACAAAAACAGGCAAGCTGCAGACATGCAGAACAAAAAGATACATGACAGTATTCATATAGCAGAGGAATATAAACCTCAAAGAGTTCAGCAGCATAGCAATGAACCTGCTGTCAAGTTGTAGCCCAGCGTTCTCTGTAACCGTTCACGTGACTCTTTAAATAGCGTAATGAAGGCATTATCATGCAAAAGGGTCTTTCCCACAAAGAGCAATACATATCTCATACAAAAGAAGATTTCTTCACCAAAATACAACACATTCAGTGTCTGAACTTTTTCAATAGAAACACAGTGATTTCTTGCCAATATTATCACACAGCTGGCCATTATGCTATCACTTTCCACTGGAAAAATGCACAATAAAGAAATTCAGATAGTCCCTATTTAAAAATGATTTTCAAATTGGCTAACCTTTTTTTTTTTATTTGAGTTCCTGGTTATTGCATTGCCTTTTATTTTCTTTATCCATGATGCTCTGTATGAACTATAATTTTATTTTATTTTTTTAAAGAAGGAGTTGCAGTTTTATCAACACATTTGCCTTTACCATTAGACAAATACAGCTGCACAGGTAACATATATCTTTGCATTTCATTGACTTCACTACAAGTACAACTACTGTACTGTTACAGCTCAGATTTGATTCTTGGTGCATTGCAAATATGTGCTAGAAACAGCAAACTATCAATAAGACAGTTACATTCACCTACAGTTGTTTGTGTCATTTTGCAAAATGCAAAACCCTGTGTGCAGAACTCTAGTTACAGGTTATTATCCTTGAGATCCCCTCTACAATATACTGTACACACTGAAATATATTCTATAGGACCCTGTGGTTGTAAGAGTATATATTGACATGTGCAGCTGCACAGCAGGCATTTCCTCATGTCAATGACTGCGTTAGGTTAATTAAATAAGGAATAACCAACATGTTCTAATCTTGGCATTAACAACATATCATCATGAAAGTAAAAAAGACAAACAAGAAAAGAACAAAAGGATTTCTGCAAAAAACAATATAGGGGGCTAGTTATAATGTTGCTTTTTTATTTAGTGAACAGGAAGAAGAAAAAAATAGATTGGACCCTGGACATAACCATCCCATATATTTTGAAATGATTAAACAACCAAAGAGAGTATGTATGCAACAGTTTTTAAAACTGCATATGTCATTTTTTATGAAGAAAATAAATGTTTAAGTGCAGTGTTTAAAGATACAGCATTTGAGCATGAGGCAGTGGGATTATCAGTCTGTAATGTTTGCTCTTTTTAAACATAGCAATGCAACAGTAGTGGGTCTATTTGGAAATGTTGTGCATATCAAGCAAATTAAGGAAGCCTCTGAGGCTTGTATTTATTTTATAAAGGAATATGAGATAACCTTCCCTCCTAATGCACACTATGTATCCATTCATACTATTAGTCAGGACTTCTTGCTTCAGGATTCTTAAATAAGCTGCCTCACAGAAACTAGTACTACAACAGTAAGTTATTGACAAGCCATGTACCATTTACATATTACATTACTCTACATACAGACCTACTAGTTCTCTTAGATTACATACTGAGCACTTAATGAGAGCTGAATCTCATAGACTAAACAACTGATGTAAACAAGCTTAGAATCGACATTAATAGTGAATATACAGCACCAAGCTGACAGCTATAATTGCATTGCGCCCTTAGACAACACAATGCAATTATATAAAAAGCTGAACTCCTACGAGATAAAGCATGTTCTGATTTTTTTCTCAGTGATTTCTGTTTTATGTTTTTCACCAGGCCTCCTCATTAGCAACATTTATTACAGTAAGTAGTGGATGAACAGTTGTAAGTGAATTAGCAGGCATTTCTCAATTCCCTATTTCCCACATAGATGGCAGTATAGAGTACTGTCTACTGTGTGGAAAAAAGATTTAAAAACAAAACAGTTAAAGTATTTTGCTGAAAAAGACACCTTGAGAGTGTTTAAGCAGATAACATTTTTTAAAAGATTTATCCACTGCAACCTTCATGTAGCCCCAAGTATTTTTAAATATGAAAAAAAACCTCAAAGACTGTACTTTAGGTCAATTGAGGGGAGTCTGGAAACCTGCCATGTACATTGTTGACAGACATGCTAACTTTTTTTTAAAATTCCAACATGCTTTGCATGTTATGTTTGCCATATGCTCTTCATTTGTGCGCAGACCAAAACATTTATAGTGCTTTCATGTTATGGTTTAAAACTGTATTTCAAGTATCATTTCTTCAGGCTATAAACTCATGTCTGATGCCATTACATTGTTAGACACTTATGCAAAGAATCAAATGATTATTCTGGAAAAGAAGGTACTGCCAGTGTGTACCAACCTAGAGAGATTTAAATAGAAACAAGATACTGGTTGAGACTTTTTAGTTAAACCCACTTATAATTCATTTGTCCCCCCGCCATCCTCATGACGTGAATATGTATTTAAAAAAGTACACTTTGACACTTCTTCAAGACATTTGTGTAGAACCAAAGCCCACATCTAACTTAATTTGATCTGCAATCCACCAGTTTTAATTCCATTCTCCAACAGAATACAAGTATGCAGACATTGATACATTCATTGCAAAACACTGTTAAGATAATGTCAAGTTTGTGACACTAGCCCACAAAACTAGGGAAATAGGGAAATTGGGGTTACATGTTCTACCTAGTATTATACATGTGGTACCGGGGGAGACTCCACACTTTCCCTTCTCTGCTGCAATGCCTTGGTAGAACATGTCTCAGTTAAGATTGCTTTAGTGTCAAAACCCCAATTAAATTCTTTGCAAGAAACCATGGTAATATAATGATACATCGTGGCACTATCCCACAAAACTAGGGACATACTGCAAAACTGCAATACATTCATTTTTTGTTTATTCCTGATTTAAGTAAATGTTATTGGCCTAAGAACTGATTTTTCATCCCTGGAAACCTACCTCACCACCAGATGGGTAGTTTTGTTTTCATAAAATGTAAGAAATGATTTCAAGTATAATTGTAGTTTTCAGTTTATTTATGAAGTGTACCTAATAATTCACATTCCTTTTCAAAAGCATTTCTTTCAATGATCTAATGTGGCATTGACTGAGGGAGACGAAGACACATCTCATATTTTAGACTGTATGTGCAGTACAGTTGAAAAGAATATGACAAAAAATAATTTGTTAATTATGTAATCCATCAGCATACTGTCCAATGAAGCATTGAAAGCAGTGGGAGATACAAACCAGCTTTCCTTGCTGACAGATCCAAGGGAGATTTGAAAGTTTCCATAATGTATAAATGTATCAGATTTGTCTTACACAAAATGTAGTATAATCTGGCCTAGCAAAAAAATGTGGTTTGAATTTCATCCACGCTATTTAGAGAATGGTTTCTAGTAGCGTATAGTTTATAATCCCCATGACTTTAATAATACTTCATGAGGATAAAAAGGCTTAATTATGAAACGCTTTGTGGCATGTGGCACTGTTAAGGTGGCTCTTTATTTATTTGAGTATAAAAAGGCTGGGAACACAGTGACTCTTTGGGGGTCTAAGGCTGCACACAACCTTAACATTTTCCTTTGTGGAAACAACTGAAATAACTGCATAAAACCACTTCAATCTTAACCTTTTATAGTCCCTTTAATTTGTTATAAACAAAACATACATGAAACTAAAGATTTAAAATCTCTTTTGATGTGTTCCAAACAGTAAAAAAAAATAATTATTTCCACACTTGGATTGGGTATATTATTTATTAAAAAAAAATAATGAAACACACACACACACACACACACACACACACACACACACACACACACACACACATATATTGTGAAAATAGTTGTAAAGCATTACGTGAAATGCCTAATCCCTGGTCATTTGGTATTATTGACTCAAAAATGTTTGCTGCATTTAGTTGTATCCAGTAAAAGCAAATATTTTTAATATAAGTTAACTGCTCTTAGTCAAAAATGTAATTATTCACTGTATTCTCTATTTTTTGCTCTTATTTGAAATTGATCTTTTGCTACTGATTTTATTGTACTTTGCAACTGCTCTTATCTGTAATGTGATATTCTGAAATGTGATACTTTACAATGTGATATTTTGTAATGTGATACTTTGTACTGTGATATTTTGTAAAAATTGCAAGTCGTCCTAGATAAGGGCATCTATGCTAATAAATAATAATAATAATAATGGTATTAAAGTTGCTCTCACATCTTTCTGATCCCAGATTTAATTGCATGTTGTGTTATGCATCCATGAAAATGTTTAAATCACAAAAATGCTTTGTATTGGGAATGAGAACCTTTCGAGAGAGGTTGTCTCACCAGTTTAAGTGAATTTAAGTCTGAGATATGACTAGTGTTACAATAATGCATAAAATAACTAATGAAAATATTCTTTGCTAAAATATTTGGATTATGATGATGTATTTTTGTTGAAGTTTACTGCAGTGCCTCTAAGTAAGTTCCTGTGCTGTTGTAGCAGGGTGATTGCCCTGCACATGGGGTAATTAGTGTTGGTGTCATGTATACGTGGAAATGGCTTTATTGTGTGTACATTTTGGAGTTGTTTTGTTTGATTAATTGATTGTTTATAGACAGGCACTCGATTGAGACTTGCTGCCTGCTAGGCTTGGTTGAGAGGATGGGCAGCAAATGATTGGCTGTGCCAGTCCTTAATCAGCAGGTGGGTGGGTCTCAACTGAGTGTCCCTCAGCATAAAAACATCCGATGGGGATCGCTCTGGGCAACTGCAATGCCATGCTACACAGAGGGGCTCTGCGTACACTCAGGGACAGCGTCTGCTCTGCAGGAACTACAGCTATGTAACCCTGAAACTGCAACACGGTACTTGTGAAGGCAATGCCCAGCCAAGGCCGTATGAAGAAGAAGGAGTCGTTGTATGAATACTGGCTCATAAGTAGGTTAGTTTAGAGGATAGTGATCCCAAATAATATATAGCAAGGGTTACGTAGTGTAGCAGGTTCCTGGAGCGGGACGCCTCGTTTAATAAGGCTAGTGCTTGCCCTGTGTGGCACCTTTTATTTGTAGTTTTTGTACTGTGTTTTATTTTGCCTTTTGTGCAGTCTTCTGTGTGCGTCCACTGTGGTTTACCATCGCTGGTAGCGTCACATGACCCGTTTGTTTACTTTCTGTTTTGTGTTAATAAATCCTGAGCACCTGAGCGGCGTTTAAACTCCAACTCCCATGTCTCTCTGTCTTGCATATCAGCGGTTACCCACACACGTGACACGAGTACGCTGGCACAGCTGTTCATTGGTTTTAAGCTATACAGAAATTCATATATATATATATATATATATATATATATATATATATATATATATATATATATATATATATATATATATAAAAAACATTAATCCCTTCAAAAATATGTATGATATGTATGAACCTTCTGGTATAAGAGACTATAAATTTCTGGCCTAAACTGAGTCTTAAATACAAGTCCCCATATTTCACTTAAGGCCTGAGGGTTCCAATTCGCTAAAAAGTCCATCCCTGCTAGTACTATCATTGGCTGCTTCAAGGTTTTATTTAAAAAAATAAATGGAGAGCGATAGGTGGAATCACTGTAGTTCATAATCATAACATCAATCATTTTCTTTTAATGGAGACTTGAAACAACCAATGATAGGGATGTAGTTACAGTGTGGAAGCTCACTATGTGGATGAGTGTGGGTGGGTCATTTCAGTAGTCCAGACCCAATGAGAAACTATCATCATCTATGGTTGCTAACGAATAATAATAATAATAATAATAATAATAATAATAATAATAATAATAATAATAAATGAAACATGTCTACTGGCGCCAGAATTTAATATCGCTCGCGCTATATGAGGTATCCTGACACTAGAATATAGCTTCAAATTTACACCCGAGTCTTAACATCCCAATTGTTTGAACTGTCAGAGGAGGAGGTGGAGATTGGCATTAACTGGGATAATGACCCCTAATTTTGGTGAGCACCAAACCATTTCTGCTGGTACTCATGTGACAACCTAATGATAAAAGTTATGTGAAGCCCTGATTGTAATCTCTCATTATAATCATCTTTTCTTATAAACCACAAGAAATGCAGTAAACATTCTGAAAAGTTGACATTTTAAAAATTCATTCAATCAATGCTAACACAAAAATGACAGACTCTCCGCACTCTTTTCATGAACCTTTAATCGGTCAAATAATGTAAGAGAATGCCCTTAACGCCAGTCATTTCATGAAATGCAATTCAATTTTTAGACGTTCCATGTAATGACCGAGTGAAACAGTAATTTCACAAAATGACTGAAAACCTTTAATCAGTCAAATAGTGTAACAGAATGCCTATAATGGCAGTCATTTCACGAAATGCCTGATTTCACAATATGCCTGTAACACACACACACACACACACATATATATATATATATATGGTACATATAACAGATTTTATGAAAAAACAGAGCCAAATTGAGCTGCAGTATGCAGTAAGTGTGTGTGGTTCAAAGGGTCAGTCATCTGTTTGTAAAAAAAGTACATTCATTTGGCATTCACACACAAATGGCAGACACATCCACATGTGTCTGCCATTTTATGTATATGGTCTGGCATAATAATTTGTATATAGTTCAGTAGCTATGAACCATGATCAACAATACATGAACCTTATAATTCCAACAACATTCACTTATTGTATACAGCACCATTGCACAACAACCATGTCTGTTACACTGAAAATAATAATAATAATAATAATAATAATAATAATAATAATAATAATAATAATAATAACTTTACCCATGATGTTGTTTTAGTACATTTTATTGCTTTGAAGATAATGCAAATGTGTCCAATTCTAAACCTAAGTTTCCATTTAGTAATTCTGTGTTTGATTCTTGCAAAAAGAAAAAATTATAATGAAAAAAAAAAAAAGATTGCATGCCAATGTGGACATTCATTACATTGAACAACATTGCATATGGACCTGGCTGAAATATTATTACATGTATATTGGAAACAGCCAAGAACAATTTACCATGTCTAAAAATGGTGGTGATCTGGTTTGATGCATACATTGTATTTACTGACCTCATTCCAATTCACTGAGCTAATTATGAATCTGTGATAACTGTAAACAAAAATCTGTAAATTTGCCAGACATTCTGTAGTAGACATTTTTGCAGTAAATGTCTATCCATGTTTTTTACACTGCTGCATTTTCCATGGATGTATATATTTTTAAGTCCAAAAGTCAAAGTGTTTCAAAACCTAATTGTACCTGTCGTATCCATATCATTTCAGCGCAGTTCTTTTAAATAATAACAAAAACAATGAAAACAATGGTTAAGCTTAGACAATGTTAGTAGCTGATAGGCTGGGCTAAAAAATACCAGATTATAGATCACATAATTACAAAAGCAAACAATCCCTGTAGGATTTTTGCCAGTACTATAGAATACTATTGATCTTTTTTACAGCTGGAAAAACTAGCAGGGTGCAGGTACCCTGCAGATCAGCTATGCAGGCTTTCTCAGCAGGGGTTGCTATGGAACAAAGCATGGGTCTTGAAGACTGGATGGGAGACCTGAGTGGAGAGTCACAAAAGCCAGTAAATGGTATTCAGTAAATTGTCTAAAGCGAGGGAGTATGGCAATGCATATTGTATAGGAGCATTGTTATGGAGTATCTTGTTTTTCTTATGAATTAAGAAGCATGTATTCAGATTTTTTAAGTAGTCTGAAAAATGTCCTACACTAAGAGAGATAATATATAATATATTATAGAAAGATATGATATTCTATACTGTATATATATATATATATATATATATATATATATATATATATATATATATATATATAGTGCCTATAGAAAATCTACACCCCCTTTCAAAATGTTCACCTTTTGTTGCCTTATAGCCTGCAATTAAAATGCATTAAAATATATCTACACATCCTACACAAATTATGCAGTCACTTTGTA
Source organism: Acipenser ruthenus (assembly GCF_902713425.1). Taxonomy (NCBI): domain Eukaryota; kingdom Metazoa; phylum Chordata; class Actinopteri; order Acipenseriformes; family Acipenseridae; genus Acipenser; species Acipenser ruthenus. Next base: position 29,425,170 of record NC_081200.1, on the reverse strand, counting down.
ATACCAATTAATGTAATGTGCCATTGCCATATCAACAGTATTTATCAATGAGTTTGGCAGGAAGGAAAGAACGTTGGGTTCACTGTGGGCTTGTTTGGATTCAGTTGAGAGTAGTCGCTATAAACAATGAATGTGGCAAATAAAGGGGCTGAGAGTGCTAGATAAAACACTGTGAAAAATCTCTTTCATTAACAGCACCACTGGACATATAAAAAGACAAGTTTCCAGAGGAATGGACTCTACATGCCTGTTTTTTTTAATACACATCTGCCATTCTCCACTCTGCCACCTGATACGCAAAGTCAGCCAATATAAACACAGCTGTTAAATGTCTTCCACAACTGCACCAATAATACATGATTTCACTTTTTTTTTCAATGGGACAAGACTATTTATTTACTTGCTACAAATATAGCCTTTACAAATTTCACACATTCACAAAATGTTTCTATTTCTATTTTTCTTTCTAAATGTATCATCCAATATCTCCACTTCCTATTGGTATTTTCCGTTTGTGATTCACAGGAACAGCGGATTACTGAATTGCTAAACGCACGTCAGAGACGGCACTTTGTTTCTAGTTTTGTCATCGTCATGTGTTGAGATGTTAATAATAGCTTGCTTATTCAGACGGCTCAAATACAGTTGTGTGCTGAAGCTTGGAACAAGGAAAACCCCTGTACTGGATGATGGATGACACTACTGTGGAAAAACAAAGAGCTCTTTCTTCTACCACAAGGGTTTTATATTACATTACATATCTAGTAGTTGTCTGGTTCATCTTACCACACAGATACCACGCCAATATGACTAACATATAGATTGTTTTGTATTTTTTAGAATGAATAAATTCCATTCCCTACTCACTGGAACACAAAAATACAGTTTGCTGGTGTTGGTGCTTTGACTTTACAGAAAAGGCATTGGTGTGTATATATATATATATATATATATATATATATATATATATATATATATATATATACAGTATATATCAAGTCTACTTAACCAACAACAAAATAAAAACAACTGCAGTACCTGAAGTATTGTGAGAAGAGTCTGCAGTAATCTATATTGGGGATATAAATAGAAAAATACTGCAAGTGATACCCAAGCAGCTGCCCTTTAAGTGAACAGTGACCAGTAGTTATCTAGCTTCATTGCTCTAATTTATATTTATTTTTGGTCTTTGCTTACTTCATGTCAGTAAAGGGTATGTAACTAGATCACAGATGTGGCTAAAACTTAAATTGTGTTTGTGATGGTGAAACACAACTGGTAGGGGCTGGGTCTCAATTTGAATCATCATAACACTTCATTTTAATTAGAGTTGCATTATTGGCTGTGAACCATACACCATTTTTGGCCTTTATATGATGAGACTCATCAGGCCTGGTGCTAAAAGCTAAAATATTCAAGCTCAAGGATTAGTAAAGCATGTTGTGTAAAAGAGTGTGTCTGATCTGTTGCTGGGATATTGAAACTGGACCAGGAATTCTCACTTTTACACTAATAGTAAAGCTTCTGGAACAATCCAGACCTGTGGCCACCCAGGGGAAAGTTTCAGGCTATGTAAACCAAAATGTTATTGTAAACTAAGGTACAGAATGATATTGACTTTTAGGACAGTCTGAGGACTGCTGAGGGTCAGGTAAACAGTGTCACATCCTTGGATTGGCTTCTCCTCTGGAGCAACATGACTCAGTCTTGTCCAGAAGAAGTGAATTGCTGTCAAGGAAGAATGAAAGAACAAAAACACCTGTTAATAACTGAATGGAATATGAGCACATAAGGCTTTTGTAATTGGCTATTGCAGTCATTGTACCTTGGTCTGTCATTTGCTTGCTTTGAGAAGCTTTTCCATTCAAAGATACTGTGTACATTTAAAATGATTTCATTCTCACTGTTTTACATTCATCCATAACTTAAGCACTCAATTGCCAGACATTTAGTAATACTTGCTTCCAGCTTCGATTTTTACCACACAGAACACACATTGGACCCAGAGCACCGCACTCAGAACTTATGAATACTTAAAGATAATCTATTAATGGTTTGTTAAAAACAATCAATAACATATCTAAAACCATGCTAAACTTGTGTAGAATGTGACCATCTCCAGATTGATTAATTTATTGCTAATGTGGAGACAGCAGCTTTGGCTGAACGATCTTGGTTGTTCACAGGCAGAACGTTAGTAAAGAGAACTGAAATAAATAAATAACCATTTCTACATGTGCTGGTTATACACCAGCACGATACTTGTTTGTTTTGTGTTCAGTGTTTGTATCTGTCTGTCTATTTTGGCCAAAATGCTGTTTATTTTCAAAAGTGTTTTGTTTTGTTTGAAACTTTTATTTAACAATAAACTCACGCATTAGCGCTTCACTCGCAGTATTGTTGTGTGTCTCTTCCTGGTCTGATGTCACCACCAGCCATCCTGGTCACAGGCTGTTATAAACAGTATTTGATATTTGTTGATAATAGCAGCCTATAGTAATACAGTATAACAACACGTCACCTGCAGTAAAATGTTATTTTAATAATTTAAAGGTTTACAGTCATCAAAAAACTATAATAATAATTTTAAAGATGCATAAAGTGTTATCAATAATCTTTTTTTGGGTGGGTGGGGGTCACATTTAGTCACATTTCTTGTGGGGTGCAGGATTTGGACCCAACAATTCCCACAAAAAATCCAAAGGCATCTTATATTTTGTGTTTTTCTCTTTACTTCTACTGGGGATGATACTCATGTATCTCTGAACAGATGTCATCGAACTGTGACCAAAATATGTTGAATAAACTGTCTTTATGCTTCTTAAACATTACATCATGTTGTTAAAGGAATGCATAAACAATAACTTGAATAACTGTTTTCATTGCTGAATATACTAAAGCCTGTTTATAACAGATGATCTTTAGAGGAATTGAAGAGACCAAGCGCCAAAGAATGAGATTTGGCAGAATGCTGGAATACCGGTGTGTCTTCAGGTCAAGATGTGAGCATATCCTTCATGGTTACAGAGTTCCTTGTATGGGCTGGATATCCTCGTGAGTTTATTCAATGACACTGTTTTGGACCAAAGTCAAAAGTATCACTTTGAGACAGGGCTTTCCTTGGGGCTCCCTAGAGCAGAAGGTGTAGGTGAGTACAGGTATGTTGAGGAAATTCATATAGGTATTGCCTATGCATTTACTGATGTAAATAACAAACCACATTGGGCTTCGTTTTCATATTATGATATGATCTGTTTTGGTCTGTGTTTTTTTTTTTCTTTTTTAAGGTTTTAGATGTAAGGCCTCATCTGCTTCCTGAGGGAAAAAAAAATCTCACTGGTTTCTCACAGCCCACACAAAAACTGTTTTGTACATCCAGTAATACTAGTAGCTGACTAACTGCACGTATGTGCGGAGCAATCCAAACAAAACTAATGAAATTATAATTGAATTCAATTTATATTTATAGAGAGAGAAAGAAACATGGTGCAAAAACGTTAAAACACGCCGTTGATTGATTGTATAAATATGTGACTATTTAACAATGTGGAGGCCAATATTTTTAAAACATCTGGATAAAATATGTAGCTGTGATATTTTAAAAATGGGTGACAGCTTTAAGGTCTTGTATGTTAACACACAGTAGGTGATTCTTAGTCCCATTTCTTTGTATAAATACATTAGACTCACACTACTGAACTTTTCTATTGTTTTGTCCATATCAAGAATATTGTATTTCTGAACAACCTGTGCCACTTTTTTATTCATTTTAATTAGTTTATCAGTTAAAATAATACAACATATTAATATAAAATGTATACACAAGAATACAGACATCCATTTTTTCCTGCTGTGTAAACTCACATTGTATTACATTCTCCATATGATCTAAAATAATGAACAAATTATTACATTCAGTTTTCCACCAATGAAACACCCAACAAACACAGTGCTCCATAGGGCCTTGTATGTTATTATTTGATGTTAAAATGAATCTCAGTTAATAACAAGTCTGCTATCAAACCCTGGTTCATAAAAGCTGAAGTGCTTTAACAGCCTGACGTTAACAGTGATTGGGCATGATTTAAACCCAGTCTACAGATATAGTTTTGCTTGTCTTTAGAATTGTCTTTTGTACTGCAGTTCAAGAAACTGCATGCTAAGCAAATCAAGGGATTTAGAGTGAAAAGAAACACTATGTTTCCCTAAATTGTACGTGCAAATCTATTTCTTAGTTTATTTCTTCACATTTAAACATTTTTTATACTAGGAAAAGATTTCACTGACACCCAGCCTATTTGTTTAACGTTTAACAGTGGGTAAAATAAACTCCTCCTGGCTTGTAAAATATAACTGCTGCAAATGACTGAAAATAGCAATTCTGCAGTTTGAACTCAGGCCTGGGTCAACTCATTATAGCTTGTTACAGTAGAGATCTTGTCAGGCTGATAAAAGACTGGGCATGTGCACTCTATTTTCAATTACTCTTGGAGAACAGGATTTGCTCAAATGCGTTACACTGTAGAGCTGTGGACTACTTCATATGGTAGCAACTACATTCATTTATATATTTTTACATGGCACTCCTCCCTTGTAATTCTACTTCAAACATGACAACTACTGAGTAGTCTACTGCAGTGGTTTTGAACCTTTTCATCTCAAGTACCAGTGTCTCCAGCAGGGACCACCAGGTGTACCAGTAACGATGTGCAATCTTAAACTGCTGTTGTAAAACTGAGACCTACCCCATTACAACCAGGTTTGTTGTGTCTGTACTCACTTGTTTGTTGCCTCATTCTGCTGAATGGTTGCCTCATGCAGCTGATGACTGAAATGAACTCAGCATGTTTATATTTCAAATATTTTCCAAGTGTTGTGTCTGGAATTGGTGACTGCACCTTTAATTGTGTACAGTTGTAATATGGGAATAGCATGCTGCAGCTCCCATGCTCACTGCTGGCGAAGTCCTGATCTGACAGCATGTAACAAAGACAGCTCTTATGATTTACATACCATTTATTTTTCAGTAAAAACAAGTTTAAATTGCAGTGAGTTTGTACTGCTATATTTACATATTAAATACACCACATCAAGCGCATTGTCATACATTTTCATTAGCACAATCTGTGAGCTAAATTTAGTAAATGGCTTTTTTTTTGTTTGTTTTTTTGTTCACTGCAATCAAGTAAGCTGCAGTACATAGTACACTTCCTAATTACAGTCCCAAGTGTTTCTGTGTGTTCTGCTTTCACATTTTTTAAATGGTCAGTTTGAGAAATAAACTTTGTTTTCCCTGCAACAACTGACCCTGCTTTAGTACAAAACTCAAGTTACATACTGTTTTACATAACGGTAACGGCGGTCGTCCTAAAACCTGTCCTGAGGGGAAGCGCCCAGAGATGCCCGGGGGAGCCCGGAGGCTATTATTATTATTATTATTATTATTATTATTATTATTATTACTAATGAAAATAATAATCACATATTTATGTATTAATGTATCGGGAAACAGACAAAGCAAGTACATTTCAAAGCTGCCTGCGAGCCCAGGGCCTGCTCTTAGAGAGCGGAAATGCCTGATACTAGGCGCAGATCCGAAGCCACCAGTTCAGGGATGGGCACTGACTGCAGTATGCCATCCAGGTAAGCCGTAAGGAGGCCTGCCATGTTAGCCAGGCGCATGACTTCCGCTGCATAAACCTTTTTTAAGTGGGCATGTGTTACCCTGCATTGACCATTAGGGCATGCAGGGTCTTTAGATAAATCCCCTACTGGAGGGGCTTGCACCAGGGCCGTGATGGTTGAGTCCATTGGTGGGAATTCTGCCAAGCCCAGCACCCCAGCGCCTTCTAGAGAAGCCAGCGGGGTTGCTCGTTTCACCACACTCGATGCCGAGGCCGGGTGCTTCCAAGAGGACCGTACCTCTTCTAGGAAGCCTGTGTCCTAAAGACAGACCGGCGCGGTTCGGGCGCTGACATCCAAGGTAGTGGAGGAACTTGGAGGACCTGCCCCATAAGCGCGGGATTGAGCTTGCGAGATGGGAAAGCCCAGCGTCTGAGGTTTCCTCTGAGCTGGGACCCGTCTCGAAGGTCAGCTCCTGGACATCTCCTTCCTCCTCATGCTAAGAGAAGTAGCCACCATCCCAGAAGGCAGTGATTGAGATTGCTTCCTGGTTCTCCTCAGCCACAGCCAAGTCTGGCTCTGAAGCGTCCCCTGCGACCACCGGTAAGTGCGGGGTCAGTTCCGGGGCAGGTGCTAGCGGCAGAGCCGGGGCCGGAGCAAGGGGTTGGGCCTGCTGCATGGCCAAATACTCCAGGACTTGAGCCATTTGGTCCTTCAAGTCGGAAATGTCCTGTGGCTGATTTGAATGTTTTGTCCGCTTAGCACTCCGTGCAGAATACTTACAGCGGCTGCGAGCCTGAGGCGCCGGAGCCTGAGCGCAGGGAATGCTCTGCGAGGGGCTCTGGGGTAGATGGAGGATGGAGGAAACCGGAGCTCCCAGCGCCATGGATGGCTCAGCCAAGCTAGCTGGAGAAGCTGCACCGGTGAACCTGGCGCATAGGACCCGAGGCTGGAACACTGCACAGATCTCACAGAAAGGTACATCTCCCAAGGCAGAGGAGGCGTTCTGAATGCCCAGGCACCGGACACAGAGGAGGTGCTTGTCCTCTAGAGGAAGCGTCCCTCAGCAGGACGTGCAAGCATGAAATTTAGCCGTCAAGGTCACACAACATGCACAAAGTGTCACGCACCGAGGCACGAGTGAGCGAGAATTCCGAGGGCATCAAGAAACTGAAGCACTGAGGTGCTGAGGGCAGTGAAAATCACCGTCTAATGCCAGAGCGTCGAGGCATCGAGGGCACCGAGGCTCTGAGGTACAGAGGTCGCCGAAGCACTGAGGGCACCTACACTAGAGCACTGAGGCACCAAGGGCACCGAAGCACCAAGGGTACCGACAGTATCGGTGGTCTAAGGTTCTGAGGCCCGAGGGTGCGAAGCACCGGGGGGCGTTAACCAGTGAAGCGCTGAGGCACCGAGGTGCTAAAGCAGTGAGGGCACCGAGGCTCTGAGGCCCCGAAGCGCTGAAGCACTGAGGGTGTGTAACACTAGGACACCAGGTGCGCCGAAACACCAAGGGTCCGTGTTCCCGCGGGCGCCGAAGCACTGGGGGCACTTAAAGCCTGGATATGGAGTGCGGGGGCGTCGAAGCGCCGAGGCACAAAGCGTCTAAGCACCGAGGCTCCAAGGCAGCAAAGATGCTAAACACTGAGGGCACAAGCATCGAGGGTACTGAGGACAGGTGCCTAGCCTTAACCGCGTGCAGTCACACACTCCCGGGGTAGTGTGTAGCATACGCAGGGGTGGATAAACAGGCTCGAGTGGCTGTGGTTAGGCAACAGGAGAGCAGTACAGACAGAAGCGCACGGGCGATAGCCTGGCCTGGACCGCGTGCAGTCATACAACTGGGGCAGCGTGCAGCGTACACCGGAGTGGAGCACAGGCTCAAAGAGCTGCGGTAGACGTGGGCTGAACTGCTAACAGTTAGACATAAGAAAGAAAGAAAGAAAGAAAGCTACTTTTTTTGTTTTTTAGGTCAAGCGCACCGAGCGGGCGGAGTCGACTCAACAGCGGGACATGGCAGAGCCGGCCCCCAGTGGAGGAAATCACGCGCCTCTTTTTATTTAATTTTTTAAAGCTGCAAATAGCAGGAGACATACAGACACAACAGTGACGCAATGCGATGCAGACTGGTGAAAAAGAGATGCTCAGTGAATACCTGACCTGTGGCAGGCATATCCCAAAAGTATTGTTGGTGGTCGTCTTGGAATTGAAAGGGAACCCAAGACATCAATGCAGGTCATGAAACAGTGTGTATGGAATTCTTGAGGGTGAATTTTAGTCATGTAGAGTACCATTATTCCATCTTCTGACACCATCACATTTACAGCATATCAGTTTACTTTTATCAAAATTAGTACCTCTGCTCATAATGGGATTTTGAAATTAAAAGTTAATGATATCTAATAACCTTGTTTATATAGTATTACAATACCTTTGCTCTCCCCTTGAAGCCTGTCTGCTAAATCAGCATGTTGCTATCACTACTTGCTCCAAGCTGTGGTGTACAGTAATTCACACAGCAAAACAAATTGTGTTTTTTTCCTAATGTGTGTTGTGATGTGGAACATTTGTGATGATGGCTTATACAATTAAAAGCTGGGTGTGCATACACACTAGAACAGATTTTCAAGCATTTACTACTCTTATTTGTTTCTGAAAGAAACAATTACAATCCTAAAATGAGCCACTAAATTAAATGTCTAAGTAGTTTGGTAACTTTATTGGCAGTGTTAAATAGTTCTATAGATGATTTAGAGGAAAGAGCTTTGAGAATCTAGCTCATAAACCAATGGTTTTGCAGCATATCAAAGGTAGTACAGTACCTCCTATTGTGTCTACAGTAGTGGGTAGGGGCTGCATGGCTATTACTAGTAACAGGGTGGAGGCTGGGCGCAAACCAGCATCATCTCACTCCGGGAGGTAGCATCTTAACCACTATGCAAAACAGCCGGGCACGTCTGCATTTGAGGTTATTGAGCTTTTAATCTCATCTCATCTCACCGACAGAGGACAGACTCCTCAATCAGTGCATCACACAACACGGCCTGTTACACTAGTTCTCAATTGGTGACAAGGTTTTCAGGCTGAATTGGCACGTTAATATTTGACAGGGTTCCACTGTTAGCCTCTTTTTATGATTGTTATTGGGTTTTGATATTGACTGTTTATACTGACCAAGAGATTGGTTAGTAAGATTGGAGGGGTATTGTACTTCAAGAAATCCATTTCCTTTGTTTAATAACCCCCATTAAGATAAAAGTGTTCTTTTCCATATTCTGTGCCATTTATTTAATTGCCTCCACTACAGATCACAACACATTACATTACTGGAATGTTATTTCTTTAACGTTACCAATTCAGGTCATTGAGGTATTTGATGAAGCCTCTTCTTGACAGCTGTGATCTAATGAAGAGATGCCTGAAGCAGCTTCATACTAACGTCAGGGTTTGTTAAGGAAGACTGAACATTTCTCAGGTCTTTGAACCAGTCTGGTTGTCACAGAAGAAGCCGTAGTTAAAAGCATTGTATGTCCAGCACCAGTTTCTTTGACATTTGGTAAGAATTATCACAGGCAGGGTAAGGATTTTGAACAGTACATGTGGAGCAGGACATATTAAAATTAATGTTCCTCCTCTGTAATTTGTTTTACTATGGAGTACGTTAAAAAAACACAGCAGTCCTTTTGTTACTTGCTGCTCTTACAGAAAAGGGGGTTCTGTGGTGGAACGATTGAATTCAAAATCACGTTTACTTTTCCTAGGCCAGTTTCTCTTATTTTTATTTAGTCTGCAAAACACCACCAGACATACATACAATCGGTAAGAAAATGATGTCGTAATACATTTTGGGAAACCATCATCCAACAAATCTGTTTGTGCTTCTAAAGGTTAAGGGACAATGGCACTAGTTTTATTCAAGCAAGATACCATCAGGTAACATGAGAGCTAATCCTGACCGAACACTCAATGACAGTTAGTCCTCTCTCAAGCACAGAAGAATTGTAACTAGTTGTGTGGTATAGTTTTAGATGTGGACTAATTTAAGAACACCCAGTATTTCTTAATTTTTCCCTTTCAATTATATCCAGTCTTATATTGGAAGCTAAGCAGGGTTGTGTTTTTGTGCTTGGATGAGAGACTACCTTTGAATACAGTTGAATCAGATGCTGAAAAACCACAGTGGAAATAACCTTGTAAGAGACAGTGACTGCCTTTACCTTGCGAACTTGGCTTAAATCCAGTCCAGGGACTACATTGAAGGGAATTGACTTCAGGCAATCTCAGCCCACAGCTGAGTTGTCAGCACACATCACAAATCACTGAAATAAAAATGTCACAACTATCCACGAGCATGTAGGGCTGTTGCTGGGTACATAATGCCTGTTTCAATGGTACTGCAGTCACTGCAGCTGCACTATCGCTTGCTTTGTGAAGCCTCTGTAGATGCTTTGTTGCATGAAAACCATGATTGAATGTCTTTATTTTTTATCTTTTTACTAAAAAACTTTTCAAACTTTGCATATCAATAATAGTGGGTGTCAGTCATTAATTTGTGCACTGATGAAGGAATTAACTTGGATTCAAATGCTTGTTTACTTCGGTTAGTTTCTTAAAATTTTTGGTCACTAAATAAATGTTTTTTTTTGTTTTGTTTTTTAAAGCATTTGGTGGAAAAGCAGTAAATGCCTCCTGGTATAATTGCTCCCCTCCCTTTTTATTGAGAAGTGAAACGCCAACAAAATAAAAAAACAAGAAGACCACAATCAAATGCTTGACTCCAGTGTTTAATGGTTTGGGTTTGATTGCAAAATAGGGCCACAATAAAGTTCTGCTTTTTCTTTTTTTTTTTTTAAGAAACAGGCTTTGTTTGAATTTCTAGGAACCCACATTATTATCAGTCTCAAAAAAATAAAATAATAAAAAATCTCTATACTATTCTGTATACTCACATCTTGCTGTTTGTGTGCAACATGTGTAAGTAGTTTTATTTCAGCAGGTGGGTGAAATAAATATATCCATCCAGTCATAGGGGGACATGTATCAAGAGCGACCAACACATTGGCTTCAATAAATACAGTATGTGAGGAATGAAACAAAACGAATTTGGCGTTTCACCTATCTGGATTGAGGATCTCATGCCTGGCCATCGGATGAGGCAGGAGACCCCCCATAGCTTTGATCATAAGAGTAATGGAAGAGGGAGACAGGGGGCGGGAGGTGGGTTTGCGAAAATGAAACAAAAGCAAAGTGTGGGTTGAGTACATGGGGTATTTATAATAGTGATGATTAATCAGTAGGGAATGAATAAGTGATAATTGAATGACATAGTGAATGAGGCTTTGTCCATCCCCTGAACCTAAGTTATAAACATGGAGTGTAAAGTAGCGGCACAAATTTTACCCCATCCCGAATGTATTAACTGGCCAAAAATAAACTGGCCACATTTAATTGCGAAATGCGCTGCGCCTGTGTTCTGAAACCCTCAAAATGGGCTACTGGTATCACAGATTAACAGACTACTCTGAAAAATAGCATCTCCCCTCCAAGTGGGTTACCTCAATGAACAATAGGTAGGTCATTTGGAGAGGCAATGACCAGTGTTGACAAAGTCTCTTGACCCTATATTATATTATTATTATATGACAGATAAAACCAAATATACATAATGAAAAAGATATAATGAACCAAGTTTATTATACGACAAACACAAACAATTGTACATAATGAAAATAGCTGGTATCGAGCCATAATTTCATCCTCCGGGAGATAAAAAAGGATAATGCAGACCCTAAATACTCTCCCTTCTTCTCAGTACTCTCCCCCTGTTCCTGGGTTGTTCAGGAAGGTTAGGAGCCTGCACTCTCGGTCGTAAGAAATGCCCCTGAAAATTCACGATATCACGAATTTCACGGAAATCATGTATTTGACTGAATACTGTGAAAAATATACATTTTATTTTCTACTTCTTACAGTATTTTACATTACTGTATTCTTCACCTCCACTGTTCATTTCATACTTTTATCAAGTAGAAGCAGCGATACAGTAGCTAACATGGCCCAGCTGAATGCCATGCATTTGGTTACTATGGCAATGTTGTCAAACAAATACGGGCGTCATGATTGGTGCTTTCCTCATACTTAGTGTTCCGCATTTCCGGTTTATTCCGAATTTTACTGAAAAATTACAGGATTTTTTTTTAACTGAATGTCAGTTTTTACTGATTTATACCCGATTTTTTTGTATTATTCAATATTATCCCGGTACTATTTTCTAAGAAATACACAAAAATCTTGACTCTGACATTGTAATAAGCAGCCCTACACTGTATCCTAGGATACAGCAGATGTTTAAACGTCAGAGGATCAAATAACGCTGAATTGTGGTTCTCTGTCACTTCACAAACACACTATCACCTGATTATGTTGGCCAATCAAAGTCTGATTATTGTGGCAATTGCTGGGCGTGGTAACTACTAGCTTGATTAAAAACTAAATTGAAATACTTGCACAAAAATGTAATAGTTTTAGTGGGTGAGGAATGGGGAGAAAATGTAAATTAGTTTATGAATATTCAAAAGAAAGTGAATGTTTCGAAGTATAAAAAAAAACAAAAATAACAGAAGTAGGTCAGATATGGCAGAGGGTGCATATATATATATATGAATGGAATCTATATCTATGAATATATAACTGTCTCGCTTTGTTGTTGTTTAAAGATGCTGTTTGTGTTTGTGCTCCAGTCGAGCTGACAGGCTGTGATTGGCTCTCGGTACAGGACTAGTTGCATTTGTCGATGCAAAGTATTAATTGGCTGGTTTTGGTGGATAATAAAATTAATTTGGACCAATTGTCTTTGTTTAGTATTTACTGTCCAATAGATGTGAACTATGCTTAAAAATACAGCAAGTCAAAAAGAAAAAGCTAACGTCTATTAGAGCCCGCTAGAACTGGAAGCTGATTGGTTGATGGTACGGAAACGTTTTCTAAATTCTACTAATGTACAGTGTCTAAAAACACAAAGCTTCTGTTTTGTCATTTCAGGTTTGCAGTTAATGGTTTTCCCATGTTTAATATTTTTGGATTACATACAGGCAGCAAAATAGGCTATGGGAATTACACGTTCATTTGAACTGATGTGTCAAATGTTGCTGAATTTCTCATTCAAGGTTGTTTTTAAAAAATCAGTTTCGTCTGCTTGTTACTTTTTTTGCAGCCGACACAGACCATTTTAAACGACTTGTTTCCAGCAGAAGAACACATTTGAGTCAACTTAGATCAGTAGAAGATGTAAATAGAAAATGATTTTATTGTTTTAATAAAATGTCAGTTTCATGACATTCCGTGAAATTCTTTTATTTTTATATTTATATTGTCATTTGTGAATTTCTTTTAAAAATACAGTGCATTTTCCATGCCCCTATATTTGACTGCTGCCATAATGCGCTTTCCTATCAGCTGCTTTCTGACATTTTCTTTGCACCCAAATAAGACCAATTTGAAATTGGTCTTATTTGTGGACCCTTTTAGGGCTGCCGCTGCTAATATGCCGCTTCATAAATCTCATTTTAATATCACAGACTTCATTTACAAATGAGCCCCACCTACAATTTGCCCATGCATATAATTAAGGCTTGACATGCCTTAAAATACATGACTAATGTGTGGCGGCGCACATTGCACGGCAGAGCGCATTTTGGCGGTGCTAACACAGCCATAACTTGTCAAAAGTGTCACGACACATACAGGGGAATTTTAAGGCCGGCTTAAACTCGGTGTTATGGACTTAATGCCGTAGCAAACGCTTGATAAGCCCCCCCCCCCGTGTTTACTTGTAAGATACTGTACCTATTTAATGTGGTGTCTTTTGTCTCAACATTCCCTCTGCATTAATTGCTCTACTGGAGACCAAGAAACTCATGCATGGCTACCAAAAACTTAATTTTAGGAAAGTTCAGGACCGCACTGCAACACAATGTTATCTGAGCTACTGGGAGGAAATTATGTTGTGTACCACCACTTAAATACAGCTATGCTGACTTCACTTAGTGAAGCCTGTGATTAGTTGTATCTGCTAGCCTTTGGATGCAATCTGTAACAGAACATACAGTGTTATATAAAAAGGAAGATAATGTGTTCCAGACGTCAGTGATTTTAAGGCATTCTAAAAACAACCCCACCCTTGACAACAATATTGAAAGTTTGCAAAAACTACAAAAGGATATAGGGCATAGAGAAAGACTATACAGGAAAGGCCCTGCATGATGTCAAAGTGGTGGAGACACAACTTGTCAAACATGTGAAAGATGACTGATTGGATAAGTAATTGACGAGACCATGCAGCATGGAAAGTGGAGAATTTTATTAGAAGATAATAAGAAATGTTTGCCTGGTTTGGAAAACACCACAAGTAAAACATACCTACTGTAGAGTCAATAAGGTGTCATGGCAACAGCCAAGAACCAGAGGTTATGAGTAGGGGTCTACTTAAATCGTGGTAAATTTATGTATTTTTCACGGGTATGTTGCGGAATAAAATTAGGATTTCGCTGACATTTCGCGGACATGTTTAAACATTAAATAAACCTAAGTAGACAGTATTTCAGAACACTATAAAGCCTAAAAATAGTGGTACTTGCTTCCTTACTAAAACAGAGTGCTGGCATTTGTTAAAGGCAGGCATGCAGCATCCCCCTGCAGTTGACTTGCCCATACATTGAGACTGCACGTTCTGCATCCACTGAATTGGTTGGAAGTTAAGGCAAAAGCTTTGCCAAGTTATACAGATGTGGAAATCGATTAGAAACAGCCCAAAAACTCGGTTACACAAGGGCATCTGGCATACTTTAATGAAGTCAATGTATGCAGCACGTTCGTTGTCATGTTATTTGTCCCATCCAATAATTTATTTTATTAGTACCGAGTCAAAACAAAGAAGACGTGGCTATTCGGGTCTAAAATTCCAACTGTAACAGCAGGTTGAAGCAAGGTGGCTGTGCTGGATCGTTTTAGTACTGATTTAACTTGCAGACAGTAATACTTCTTGTCTGCGCTGACTTTCCAGTTTGGTTTCTGAAAGCTGTTTATTTTACGTTCTGTTCAACAGCCTCTGTGGTAGCCTTTTGTTTAATGTGTGATTCTGAAGCTAAATAGCGATCGATCGTATTTTCTTCAAATACACATTAAGATATGGAAAACAATTACCTCAGTCTGCATGTAGTTTATTTGGGAAATATCTTGAAATGATCATCAGCCGAAATATAGTTTGCTTTCTTTGTCGTCCATTTCTACTATTTTACCTCCAATGCTGAAAACTAGATTTTAGCAACCTAAATCAAAACAATGCAGCACCAACTTTGTCCCACCCCCTACTGCACAGTACAGGTCACATAAAAGCAGTAAAGACGCACTGATAGGCTGATTAAAACGTTGTCATTTGAATAGTAAACAAGAACGTTAACTGCTTTGGAGAATTTATTTTGTAAATGTTACTTGTGGACATTTTTTGCTTAAGTGCAGTGCACACGGGACGACGAAGGAATAAAAATGGGCTGTCTACAGAAGGAAGATACGTAGTTTGTGTCACTTGCGTTGTGCAGTAGTTCATTTAAACAAGTTTTCTTTTTTTCCTCTCCGTACTTGTTTGTATGCATTGGCCCCTAAGAGGTGAATTTCGCGGTGACCCCTCAATTTCACGATTTCCGCGAAATCGCGAATTAGGTAGGTGGAAGACCCTGCAAAAGATGGATGTGAAAGAAAAATAACTTACTATATTTTTAAGGCCTGACTGTGACTAAAAGCACAGTCTCTGTTTGTCCACCATCAAGACCATAAACCCAACCCTAACTTTAAATGACAATCTTACCATGAAAATGTAACTTAATCTTAGCAAAATGTCTATTTAGTTCCCCAGGGGACGATTGAAATATTATTGTATACAATACAGTGAAACTCGCTTCATGCCACTTCAAAGGGGCTGAGTATAATTGTGATAATAAGCACTGTTGACATTATCAGGCATTCCTCAATAACCTAACAAACCAAACGACCACCCATATGGAAAGAACATCTATTTCACATATATAAAAAGCAATATATGTTTATGCCAAAGCTGCCCGATTCCAGCCTTGCTGAAGCACCCCAAATATTGATTTCTGAACTCTTCCTAAGTTAAAACATTAGTATTGTGTTGTTTAAAAATGATTATGAACTTATTTTCTTTGTATTATTCAAGGTCTGACAACACTGCATCTTTTTTGTTATTTTGACCAGTTGTCATTTTCTGCAAATAAATGCTCTAAATGACAATATTTTTATTTGGAATTTGGGAGAAATGTTGTCAGTAGTTTATAGAATAAAACAAAAATGTTCATTTTACCCAAACACATACCTATAAATAGTAAAACCAGAGAAACTGATAATTTTGCAGTGGTCTCTTAATTTTTTCCAGAGCTGTATAAATATATATATATATATATATATATATATATATATATATATATATATATATATATATATATATATATATATTGTATAATCTAAATGTGTTCTTTTTATACTTTAAATATATGGTTATTTTATTATTTAAATGTGTTTTTTATACTTTAAATATATGTGTTTTATAATCTAAATATGTCTTTTTATACTCTAAATATGTTTTTTTTTTATAATGAAAATATACCCCCTCATTTGGTGAATGTTTTATACAAATGACTAGATATGTTCATATATTATCCATTGTCCAATTAAAATGTTCACATTAATATTAGAATATACACACAATTTATATAACACATGTATATACTTACACACTGTAACCAGAATATAAAATGCGACACTATAACACTTTCATGTAAATATAATTCCTAGGATCTGTCCTTTACAGAAAAGACAACACAAGATATATAGATAGGAGTTAATAAAGACTGGAGTAAATGCTTTGAAAATATTTCCCTGTGTATTGTAGTAACTGATAGACAATCTAATATTTATTCAAGGGTTGTTCCTTGTTAAAATGTTACAATGAGATGATATGGGTGCTAAATTAGCTTTAATTGTGTCTTGTGTAACTAAGCTATCTTGTATCTTATATGACCTGTGTGTTTGATATACGCTTTGCAGGTAAAAAGCAGCTTTAAGCAGAAAGTGATTTTATGTCATTTACAAAAATGTTTATGGTGTATGATAAAAATATAAATTTATTTATTTATTTATTTATTTTTATTTTAATAATAAAAAAAAAATCTTGTATTCTTATTTTCATATTTGAATCAGTGCATTAACTCACATTTTTGTATATAAACGTGTACAACATTTATGTGAAAATTTTTAACGTATTCCTTATTTACTCTATCTGTCTATATACACACACATTAATCTATCTTTTTATGGCATACAAATCAAGTTGCATTATATCATTAATTTTGATCATGCATGTTCCTGTTTTGCTTATATTTAAAACACATTAAGAACATAGATACATCAATATATGGATATGTGATGCATATATGTAACATATAAAACATTGTACATTGCATATATTTATAATATATTGGAAATATGTGTTCTTTCCATGTGGGCATGTACACATTTAAACCAGTTCTCTTCAAAGTCCTCATACTTTCCTGTACACATTCTTTTAGTAGTAGAAGCCGCTTTGATAGTTACTCAAAATTGCATTAATTTTTAAATACTCTTTGAGATCGTTGACAGTTGCAAAGATCATTTGTAAACCAGAGTTTCTTTTTCTCTCCTTCCTCGGATAGAGCAATTATTTCAGCCTTCGTGGCTATGTTTAAATCTTTTAGTTTCAGAGACATTTTCATTTTAATATGCAATGGTCAAAAAAACACTGAACACTCTGGGGGATCATGTGACCTCAAGGCTGTCCAGTACAGTGTATACAGAATGTGTCAAAATGCAGTACAGTGAATGCAGGCATTTTGAAGTGATATTAAGTGGGGTGGAAATCAATTGTGTGACTGTTACATTTCCTTGATTTTAAGTAGTCTGACATTAACCAAAGTGATATTATTAGGAGCTTATTACCATTGACTTCCATTATATTGGGTCAGGATGTTTTAATGTGATGATAATAAACGGGATGTGATAGCATGTTTGACTGTATATGTTTTTCAAAAAGTGGATGTTCATGGATCATTTCGCTGTGGAAGAATCGAAAACCTACACTTCCTGTGTTGCAGTTAATCATTAACATTTCATTAGCATTTAATTTCTTGTTAGTTTAAAAAGGAATTACAATTGAAACTCAAAATGTCATCGATTCACCCCATTTAAATGTATATTGTCTTTCTTCAAAGGGCACAGGAAAGAATTATGAAGAGAGTTGTCTGGTGGACAAAGGTGTAAATACATTTCTTAACTTCAGTTTGTTACTGGGTAAATCCCAGCTGAAAAATGGAAACAGCATACTTTACCTTTGTGTTAATTCTCTTGATACTCCCAGTGGCATCAGTTGAGAAAAGCTTTTTAAAATAGACAGACCTGAAAGGCAAGCAATTGTTACAATATCTTAATATCAATATATTAAGATCTTGCGGATCTTAATCACCAAGAACACAACAGACGTATGAAGAAACACAGAGAAACTGCAACTGCAAAGTGTTCTTTGATAATTTGTTTAATTTTTTATTTTTGTTAGGATCAAAAACAGAAATGGGACATTGTTCTCCTTTCAATGTATGTATTTTTTTCTGCGTTCTAATAACCTATTTAAATTCAACTCTGGCTGATCCCTCTTCATGTGTGATTCTAAAGATAATTTCATGAAGGTGAAAAGGCATTACCTGGGTTGGGAGGATTTTATATAAGTGGAATTTGTTGTGACCCAAAAAACAGTACCCTAGCGATGACAGATTGTCCACTGGGTCTCAGTGAATTGTTTGTAGAAGCACAGACATGTCCCTATATATCCCCATATGCCTACTCGTTCTCCTTGTGATGTGCATTCTCCCTGACAGCTGTGTCACATCCTGTAATGCCTGGACAATAAGGCACAGCTGCCCCACGGGTGTGCACGTGAATCACAGATTTGCCTCTGACA
Source organism: Acipenser ruthenus (assembly GCF_902713425.1). Taxonomy (NCBI): domain Eukaryota; kingdom Metazoa; phylum Chordata; class Actinopteri; order Acipenseriformes; family Acipenseridae; genus Acipenser; species Acipenser ruthenus. The sequence goes on along the minus strand of NC_081200.1, from coordinate 29,406,488 downwards.
TTTAACTAAAAGAAAAGAATAGCAACATTTTAAAGCTTTTCTGAATAAATCAGTTAGAAAATATCTTTCAGGGCAACCATCTGGCTTGATAAAATATGAAACTAAAAATGGACTATTTGCAACCATTGGGGGATGGGGTGTAAGCTGTTCATGGAAGCAAGGAGTTATGAAAAACTGAAGCTTTGTTTGAAATAATTATATTAAATAATGATATGTTATATTTAAGGAGAAGAGTAACATTATTATACAGATTATAAAATGATTTCTCAAACAAACGGTGATTGGTTGATGTAATGGCTGTACCTGAAAAGCATCATTCCCTTTGAGTTAAACAAGTAAGGATCTGAAACAAAAATTGCATACTGTACTTGATTAAATGGGAAATTAAGAGAATTCAAATGGCTTTCTATTAGGTGTTATTAAAAACAGCGTCTATGCTTTGTTCACATCTCGTTAAGAAGCATTTGCATAATCATGTGCCCCATACATTTGTGCAAATCGAGTTTCAAAAGTGTTGTGTAGCAATGAAAGGTTGGATTAGATTCCAAGGTCATCTTCTGCAAATCAGTGGTCCGTTCCAACTGCAATCAGTGTTTGAGGAATCACCCACCTTTCTCTTTCTTTGACAGGGAAGCCTGAAACAGCTTCTAGCAAGGCTTGTCCTTCTGTAGTTACCTAATCATTATTTACTTTCTTTCTAAGCCTGTGTAATGAAGCGCCAAAATAATAACCTATACTTTGAATTAGGCTTTATTTTAGACCACAGCATAAGAGGAATCACAGGAATAATGATAATCATAATCAGAATAATAACTTGTTATCATGCAAATGTAAAATGGTCTATTGTACTTAAATGTACAATATGACCTTACAAAGGACTGCTATTGCTATTTATGAATAATTAATTACAATTATTTAAAACTGTTTAAATTAATAAGTTGTGTAGAGCTTTAAGTGGGCATGCTTTGCAGGCAATAATAACTTAATCTTATTGTAGATTAACTGTAATTGATATAATGCTGAAGTTGGTGCCAGTTACAGTGCTGTAATAATGTGTCTATGCCAACATAAAAGGAAAACATCAATAGTACTATATTTATGTATTCTGTAATTAGGGTGGTATGCTCTTAACACAATGATACAGTAACTGTATGCCCTGTACTATGCTATCAGGCATTAGGGCAGCAGTGTGGAGTAGTGGTTAGGGCACTGGACTCTTGACCGGAGGGTTGTGGGTTCAATCCCCAGTGGGGGACACTGCTGTTGTACCCTTGAGCAAGGTACTTTACCTAGATTGCTCCAGTAAAAACCCAACTGTATAAATGGGCAATTGTATGCAAAAATAATGTGATAACTGTATAATGTGAAATAATGTATAATGTGATATCTTGTAACAATTGTAAGTCGCCCTGGATAAGGGCGTCTGCTAAGAAATGAATAATAATAATAATAATAATATCACTATATTGAATTATTAAATTGTGCTATTTAAAACATACCAACTACAACTATACATATATTTAAATACATACATATAGGTTTGTTGTGCTAAAATGTTAACCCATTTTATCCTGAATCTCCCTGAAGTGGGTTTCTATTCAGGATGGGAGTATAATGTTTCCAAACCTTAAAGGAGGTCTGAATTATGTTTAATTGGCATTAGAAATGTACAAGCTGCAATGAGCAGCTGGTGATGCAAGTCACAGAGAGTTTCATTGCCAAAACTGAAGTTATTAGAATGTAGATACGTGGGTCAGTTGAATGTTGTAAAGATACAATGTATGGTAGAATGACTACACTCGTGTCATCTGAAAGATTCTGCTCCCTCATCTAGTATTAAATGAACCAGATGTACATGATGTGCCACAGATTAATATTATAGAACAACAATAATACTTACATAGCGCCTTTCATGCCAAATAATGTCAACGTGCTTTAAAGGACAGAGTTTTTCAGGGTGTTTCAGAAGGCCAATTTTCCAACACAAATAATGTAGATGCATGTAAAAAGGTAAGGATTTTTTTTTTTTTACTGGTTCCACACATCAGAAACGCTGTGTTGATCAATTAGCCTACAGTTTATAAGCAAACGTTTCACACACATCTTAAGCCATAAAATTGAAGTAGTAAAAGGTTATTTGAGTTGTGCCAGATATCATAAAAGGGTAAGCAATTTTGATCATTAAAAACAAAGACACATTGCGTTTAATGATTTTTGTTTACAGCTGTTTTTCTCTAACCCTCTCTGATATTTGATCTAGTTCAGCTGTGAGAGTCTGCATGCTTTGTACATAACTACCCCTACACCATGTGTATTCACATTTTAGTTGTACGTAAGTAAACACTAGCTCAATTTACATGCAGTTTAGATACTCCAAATTCTCACGCTAAAAGGGGTTTAGAGACCTCTTCATTGTATCTTTTTTTTATATGACACCATTTATTCAACGTTTCAAATTATTGCAATTTGCAGGTGACTTCTAAAAGGATAGTGCTTTATAATTGAGTTGTTTTATAAGCAATGTTATCAAAAAAAAAAATACTGAAGCTACTACTGTACAAAACTTTGCATAAATAATTAAATACATAAATAGCAAAGCCTGTTTGCAAAACATAGAAAGATATCTTTTTTATCATTTACGCTTTTGTTATTTTCATGTTTGCTGATTGAATAGCTGATTGCTTTATCTTAGACTTTTCATTCCCTTAGCAGTATGATAAGAAAATATGCCATTCATGTTACTCGTCTTAAGTAGCATCTATCAATAACACAAAATATAACAACATTCTTCAGACCATTGCCTTGCACTGTCCCTGCAGAATTCAGATTTTATTATTATTATTATTATTATTATTATTATTATTATTATTATTATTATTATTATTATTAGGCTTCCAAGCTTGTTTGGGAAGCCTGTTGTTATTGTAAACATTTCTTTTTTTTGGTATTTTTATAAATTTATTTATTTATTTTTAATTATTTTTTTATTATTGTCGTATTTCCACCCAAAATTTTAAACTGCTTCTGTTCGCACACGGTGTAACCAATCAACATGAAACTTGGCAGATATCATCCCGTGTAGATTACAGTTAAGATGCAAAAAAAAATTCTGCTCCTACATCAACCAAGATGGCGGCTTGACGCATTTTTTGGGAAAACCTTTCAAAATCTTCTTCTTGGGAACCGGTGAACCAATTGATCTGAAACTTTGCATATGTCATCAGCAACCAAACCCACTTCAAGTTTGTGAAGCAGAAGTTGCTGCGATAAATTTTACTCTCAAAATGGCTGCCACGAAATTTCCCAAAACACACACAACATCAAACTGCTTCTGTTTGCAAACCATTTAAACAACTAACTCCTAACTTGGTAGGCATCATCCTGGGGACAATGCAATTCACATATGGCAAAATGGTGTTCTTTTGTAAACAAGATGGCGGCCAGACATACGTTTTGTTCTTAAATATAAAACCACTTTAGTTGAAAAATTATTTATTTGATTAACTCCAAAGTGTGTGGGGGGGGGGGGGGGGGGGAGTTGGGGGTACAGGCTGCACTTGTGGTTCTTCAACACAACCTAAAAACTTCTTGTAAACCCAGTTTAAGAAAACTTCACGATATCAGCAGTCGTGCAAGACCAAATTAGAACACTATAGAAACATTTAAATATACCCTCTCATATTTGAATACTAATTTAGGTCATTTGAATTTTGAAGATTTTTTCTCCCTAAAAGATAACTACATTTAAACCCAAACTGTCCAAAAGGTACTACCACAATAGCACGCCAGAAGGTGAGACTTATTCTTATTTTTGCATGTGAACCAAGCCATTGATGCAAATTTCAGAAGAGAGCTCCAAGGTTGTAAATCGGGCTGCTAATGATGACTGTTTAGTCGTGACCATTAGGTGAAGTGTCACAGTGCATTTATGGTTTAGTCTCCAATGTTAAGGTGTGTTCTGGCCCAAAAGGGCTGACCTGCTTTACCTACAGTATATTTCATAGTTGTCAACCATTATTGGAACAATAATTACATTCAGTGGTGTGGAATTACGAAACTAAAGAAAAACAGACGGAACACTTTAAGCTCAAGTGTTCTAAAACAGCATTCAATTACTATTTTATTAGGCTAAATTAATTCCTTTATTAATACTTAAGGATGCACAACTCATTGTTTAATGTTAATACACCATTTTACGTTCATGGACATTTTTAAGTTAAGCATTGAAAATGTCTACAGAACATTAAGGATAATAATGAAATGCTACTGTCAATGCAGTATCTACACTTTGAGCCATATAATATATATATATATATATATATATATATATAATTATCTATAATTTATATCTATAGATAATGGTAATGGACACTAGTATGAATGTGGCATAGGCCAATAATTGGTGGCAGTTGTACCAAAAGCCTAATGAGAATCACTGTACTGAGACAGGAATGCTGCACAGTTCTACTGAGATCCTAGAGATTTAACAAGCTCAATCTGTAAGCAGGAGAGGAATCACCTCCGCTGACCTGCTATAGGGAAATCAATGAGCGTGAATTAAACTTTTTAAGGGCAGTGAAACCACTTATTTTTGTTATCTGCAGCCCTTTCAGAGAGGGAAGGGAAGGCACAAGTGAAAGGCTGAGGGTCATGCATGACAGACCATTGTAAACAAATGTGAAAAGGCTCTGTTCTAAAGATGAAATGATGGAATTAGATAAGACAATGGAATCTGGGAGTCAGGCAGAGCACTCCACAGTAAGGGAGTCATTTCCATTCACTGCAGGAGTAAATGTCCTGGTCAGAATGCATGGCCAATCAATATTTTAATGTATAATATTCAGAGCAGGGGTCACTAGAAGGCCCCTTTGGTTTAGATGAATTAGTCATAGATGTTGAAGGAATTATTCCCTGTACTCACAACAGACAGTTCGATATGGGAGATATGGCAACATGTTGTTATCCATCTTTTTTGTTGCGGCTTCTCTGACTAAAAGGAACTTTTTTCAATTGTTGTTAAGCGTACGAATTACAATTTTACAACCCATCAACCCATCTGCCAGTGAACATTGCTGATGCAGAAAACAATGGCTTCATTGTAAAAATGTATACAGAAAGAGTATAATAACCAAATAGACATTGTGTGGATTTTGTGGCCCAGATATGAGTAACAGTAGTCAAAGTCGTTTTCACAGGGCTTTTGTGAGTTCACAGCACAGAACATGGTGGTTTCATTTTGTTTATGTGCATTCCACATCTTTCATTAAAAGCATACTGCTTTGAAACATGCAAAGTAAAATGGAACTTACACAATTTCTGGAAACTGTGTGGAAATGATTCATATATGGCCTTTTTAAGATGTGTCTGCATCACTTGCACATCATTTTTTAAGCTTCTTACTTAAAGTGCCCACCTGTGATACTGTATGCCACCTTCCTTTGCAATGTCTAGAAAGATAGCATTTATGTTACCTTCATATGACAAGGAAGTGTCATTATAAAACAGATATTATCTTAATGGTGCTTCATGGACTTAACAATGTAAAAACCAAAAAAAAAAAACATTTTGTGGTGCTACTTGGTTTTTTGTTAAACCAAAATAACTATGTTTTTTAAGATTATAATCTCATATAATTTCTTTATTTTCCCCAGGCTGTATAGTAAACTGCCTTCCTCTCCTGGGTAAGAATTATTCTTAGCTACTCTGGGGATGTGCTACCAGTAGCAGTTGAATATCTTCCTATAGCTTCCACTGTAACTCATGCTTAGGACACACCTGCACACATTTCCTCCAACCCCCACCCATTCACCACTCGCACTCCACCAAGTAATGATCGTCGTCCTATATTTAGTTTTCACCATTGGATGCATTCAGTGCCAGCATGCTCATTTTGTTGAGCTTCTCATTGAGCCCGCAATTAAAAACAATAATTTCCATCCTGAGGAAGTACATTCCAGGTTTGAACTCGAAAGGTGAAGGACTATCATCAGACGTAGCAGGAATACTGCCCCCTTGTGATATCTTTTCCTTCCTCTCTCCCCCTCTGTGCTGAATTTGCCTGCATTGACAACCCCTCATTAAGTATTCTCATTAGAGAGACCTGGATGCACCACCTTGTAAAAGATGAAGATAATCATGTGAAAAAAACATGATCATTGAGGGTGATTTCCAGAAAGTGATTCTTGCCAGTATACATATAGTGTTAGTCTGGCAGAAACACTTCTCCTACCCTTTTCCAGCATAGCAATCACAATGAATATGTCCTAAAATATGTACTCTATACTTATTAACAGAACAGGAATGGCACAGTCTGTGTACCATATTAGTGTTGTACTCTTTCACCTTTTATTCATGTGCCTGTGTTATGGAGTGCTGTTTTATTTTATAGACCAATGCTCACTAAGGGCTAAGATCTACCAGTACATTATGGGGCAGCAGTGTGGAGTAGTGGTTAGGGCTCTGGACTCCTGAGCGGAGGGTCGTGGGTTCAATCCCAGGTGGGGGACACTGTTGTTGTACCCTTGAGCAAGGTACTTTACCTAGATTGCTCCAGTAAAAACCCAACTGTATAAATGGGTAATTGTATGTATAAATAATGTATAAAAAATAATGTAATTGTATGTAAAAATAATGTGATATCTTGTAACAATTGTAAGTCGCCCTGGATAAGGGTGTCTGCTAAGAAATAAATAATAATATATACTGTACATATTAGACCTTATTTTATCCTATATTTGTCCAAATACCTTTATCTTCGTGACTTTTCTTTAATGTTTTTTAATACTAAGCCTAGCACTCACCCTGACCCTATGTACAAATACTCCTGTATTTATGTGTTTTACATACAGTAAACTAACCTTTTAATATGATACAAAAAAAAAAGTACCTCATTGCATCATTCAACATGTTTGGTCGACGGTTAGAATAAGCAGGTGTTCAGATATTGGATGATTATTATCACTATGTGGCACCAGTTCAAGTTGTATCTTAACTAGAATAAGTCATATCTTTTGAAGCACAGGAAAATAGTTGTAATCTTCTAAACCTTTGCCTATCTAAAAGATCAACAAGTACCAACGAGCGACAGAAGAACATGAGTTTGTGCAACACCCAATCCAAGACTTTTATCACAAATGTTTTATAATGTATTTATTTTTCAAAAAGCTTTGTGTGTAAGATGTCCATTTACTTAAAGAGGCTTTGGTTAACAGTGGCTTGGTTTACATGCTGTTTAGATATTCTCTCTCCATTGTTGTGAGAAAGTGACGTAGCACGCATATATCATGCACATTGCTCACACTGTAGCAAGTGCATGGACAAAACATGGTACGGCTAAAAAAGGCGGGGAAATCAACTTCTCATGCTAGAAAGCTGTTCGAAAGCTGTACCATATGATCACAAAATCTCAGTAGTGAAGATCTCATTTGTGACTTGCATAAATAAATAAATAAATAAATAAATAAATAAATAACAAAGCCCTTTGCAAACCATAGAAAGATATTGTTTTATCCTTTATTTGTTGAGCGGATGTTTGGTGGTCAGATAGCTGATTGCTTTAAGCTTAGCTTGCTGCAAGACTTACAGAACGAAGTTCCAGAAAGTTACAAAAATGCCTGGGAGGATTAGCATCTACTGAGGAATTTGTTGAACTTGGATGAGCTACCAGTATACTGGATCCCCAATAACAACATTCTACTGGCGAGAGTCATGCACTATCCCTGCGGAATTCAGATTATTATTATTATTATTATTATTATTATTATTATTATTATTATTATTATTATTATTAAAGAACATTATATATTGGGCAATGTAGGTGAGTAGGGTAGCCTATTGTAGATTTGCTCCCAGTATTTTGAAAATGCACTCTATTAAACTTTTTGACTCGATTTTTTTTATATCATTAACCTAAAGTGCTGGTATTTTAGCTCTGTAAACTGTAAGAATTGCTGAAGCTACCCTTGTGTAGGAAAGATATTGTATATATTATATATGTATGTATAATGTGTCCATAAAAATATATGCAGTCAAAAATGTTTAGCAAATAATACATGGATAGTACACAGAGCTCTCTTACTGAATGCTGGTATTCGTTTTGTGTCACGCTATGTCTGGGGTTTTGTTTTGTTCATCTTGCTTTTTTTATTTTAATTTTTTGGTGGCCAAATGAGGAAGGCGGCACTTGTGGTTCTTCAACACAACCTAAAAACTTCTTGTAAACCCAGTTTAAGAAAGCTGCACGATATCAGTAGTTGCGCAAGGCCAAATCTGAACACTGACAGAAACATAACCCTTTCCTTATTTTAATATGAATTATGTCTTTTGAATTTTAAAGGATAATTTCTCCCCTTAAAACTACATGCACACCCAAATTACCCAAAAGGCACTACCGAAATAACATGCCGAAAAGGTGAGACTTATTTTTATTTTTCCATGTAAACCAAGCCACTGTGTATTAATAAAGGCTTTGCCTTGACATATGGTACTGTGTCAGAATGGCGGAATGCATTTCCTGGTGCTTTATCCAGCACGTGCAGCACAACACAAACTCTTCTGATTTACAAGCAGTCAGTGTCTTTAATTCAAGTCAGAATGGACATGATATTACAAAATCTGAAAGAGGACTGGAAACAACAAGGTCTTATACTAATAAAACCATGTAGCTTTCATTCAATGGGCTTTAAAAATCAGGACAAAGCCAAAACTATATGCGATCATTTACCTAATCCAGATACTGTATTAGCCATACATTATCATAGAGCAGTAGTTTCTCTGGGACTTCTCACAGTCTTGTTTTTTGTATCACCCTGTACCTAAATATGACATGTGTTTAGGGAACATAAGAAGCACTCTACATAATTATATTGCAATACAATATTCATCAATCACTGCCCAAACCCTGATGGAACCAGATTTTAATTTAAAATAAATGTCATCAGTGGTTGGAAAGGCAGAAGACTTTTGAAACCACTAAACACATTTTGATGGGTAGATCTTTTTTCAATATAATAAAGTTCACTTATCATCTATGCTGCATCAACTAACAAGTCTTTGGGTGACAAGTGGTAGCCCCAATTATGTGGTGTTTCCCTATTAGCTGAACTGCTGGATGTATGCTTAGGCAGTTTTTATTTGTTAAAACCCAGCATGACAACTCTGTTGACTGCAATCAACAACAATCTGATGGCCTCCTGCGTTGTTATGACACTCACAGTTCAGAGGTCTCGCTAATTAAGAAGCTGTATGAAATGGGGGACTGCTCCAGAACCGCTTTCTTAAAGAAACAATCGTCTGCCTTCAACTGGTCATACTTAAGTCCTGTACAAGCTTTCAAGTGGTTTCACTTGAGTTTTATAAAACAGTTTATTTAAACTAACACCAGAATATCTTCATTTGTTGTATTTACTTTATGTTCCATATCCCAATAACATGGGATTACATTACATGTAATACAACATGTAGCATGGATGGATGAGTCCTGTGTACATGATGTCCTTATACAGCTGATTGATCTTTTACAGAAGTCTTCTGGTACTTCTAACAGGTTTAGCACCCTTTCATCTTGTTTTCATCATCGTCACTGCATTCGAGTAACACTCAACAGGAGCTTGTTCATTGGATAATGGATAATGTTTTAACACGACTTTACAAAATAAATGAATCCATGCATTAGATTGTTAAAGAAACTTACCATGTTCCTAAATCCACATTTGTACTCTATCTGAAATTACAATTTTTTTTTACCTCGTCTTTTATTTGTCTATCCTTCATAAAATTATACATTTTTCTTTAGTCTTTGCTTTTTAAGAAAGCTTCTGCTTACATGGTTTGAAGTAAAGATGCAATTCTGCTAAACTTAGTACATTGCGTTTCTACCTGCATGACATAAACAATCTAAATATAATCTATTTATGTTACACTGTGTATGTGTTCTCAGAAATTAACATCGGGACAAACAGAAAAGTCATGGCGACTGCTGACTTAGAAACCATTCAAACATGCCAAACAACAATGTCAGTAATTCATTTAGGTCCACTTTTCAATACAATGAATAAATAAATAAAATAGTAACAACTGAACAACATCAGATGTGATTTTAAAATGTATAGATTTGATTTGAATTTCCTTTACAGATCATATTATATAACATGATTTATTTTGACTAGCAGGGTAATAACACTGCATTTGTGCAATATAGTGTAGAAAGCTCAACAACAGATCTGCAATTGTTTCAATAGGTTTTTACTGCTAACATTTTCAAGCTGGTACATTTTCAGAGAGAACAGTATAAAACTGGAGAGAATGCCAGTGTTACCGTATTTCAATTTTTTTTTTCCAATTCCTTTAATCTTAGAAAATGTGCCTTTGCCTTTACATTTGCTTCAAAATGTCTGTGTCATCGCATTATGAAAACTTAATTTAAATTGAATTTGATGTATCTTATTTTATAAAACGTACTACTGTGTGTCTGTGGTGTGTGTTTCCCTATCAAGTCAGTTCCTAAAGTGATTTCCTGTTTAAAAATGTTCTGCTGATTTTTTTCTTTTTTTATTTACATAACAGGTACCCGGTAGCAATTAGCAATTTTTTTTATCACAATTGCTTTATTTCAGTTCTATTTTGCTTTGCTGTGTCCCTATTAATTCAGACTCACTTTCACATTGTTTTTCATTTTCTTTCAGTATTCAAAGAATCCTGCTGAGGTGTCTGAGTTGAATTTTATATTCATTTTTTTTGCAGTATGAAAAGTAAGCAGTACAAACATGTACTTTTTTACAACTGACTTTGAAATTGCTTTTTCAGCAAGCCTACTCCCATCTTTGCACACCTTAATCGATCTAAGTCATCAGACATCTCTGAAATGTACAGTTTTTGGTTTAAACTTTTAATGGACTATGGCTAAAAGTGGAGTCAATTCCTACTTTGCTTTACCTCTTAATTTATTTATATCACACATTCTGTTTTTATGCTACATGGGTGAAACTGCCTTTTTATGGTATACCTTTTATCTTTGTGTGTGGAATCTAATTCAGTGTTTAAATAACCAATGTTTCCACCCCTGTTTAAAATCCTAAATAAATATCAGCCTTGATTGCGTGCTACCAATGGGCACTTTGAAAACCTGTTCAGTTCAAGATATTGTTATTATATGCTAGATAGACTGTAGGAATTCTTTTCTGACCCCTTAAACTCAGCCTTTGTAAGTTATTGTAGCTGGGCAACACCAATATAGGCAGAGAAGTGGTCCCCTCTTAATGGTCATTGGGCATGGTGACTACTGGTACTGTATTGGTAGATTCAATAAATCTGTGAGCTACCTAGGTATCTGCCTACCTCATTCATTATACACCATCCAGAAACATATTGAGAATTAAGACTTGTCTCAACTTTCCAAACAGCTGAGGGTACTTTAATGAATGTAAAAGAAGAAAACATGTATAAATAATTTATTTATAAAAATACAAATGTTAAATTAGGGTATTATCCAAAGCCTAGAGTAATTAGTGAAATCTGTAAGACCAGCTGAAAGCTCTTCAGGAGAAAGCATGTTTAAAGTCGCTGATGCACTAAAGCTGAATTGGGGGAATAAATTTGATGAAGATCAGGATAATGACATTTACTGCAAAGGATTACACTAATTAGACACTGATTTACATTCTAAATTTTTTGTTCAAATGCTGCTGTATTTAAGGAAAGAAAATACAATGTTGTCATGTGACAGGAAACTCAGTGAACCTGGTTCTAATACAGGGATGTATAAGAAAGAAGACCCCTGCTGGAATTGGACTTTCAGACTGGCCGCCATGCTCACTTGGCACCAGCCCCCTGGGCTGGATGATCGGTGGAGCTCTCCCAGAGAAAGCAAGCCTACAGTCATTAATACATGAGAGAAAACAGGCCGCAAACAATCATTCAGGATGAATGGACACACCTGCCCCAGGGACTCATCTGTGCATCTGACCAGCAATTGCCCAGGGTTTCATCTGTACAGTACATCAAGTGGGAGGACATTTTACAAGCTTTTACATTTTATTCAAGTTATAATAAACTAAAGGTCAAGAAACTTTTTTGTTGATGTAATAAATCAATGTTTAAATATAGAGGCTTGAGGTTTTCTCTTACATACATACACACATACGCATACATACATATGCCCTTAATATGACTATGGGCCCTATTCATAAAAGCACTTGCAGACTGGAGTAATAAAATAAATTTTGTTTAAAACTAACAAAGGTCGTCCATATTGCTATTCATAAAATGATCTGAGAATACGGGCGACTGGTCGCAAAGCACTTTATGAACGGCTATACAGCCGTTCAAGAATGAAAATCAGCTTCTTTTTGATGACATCATTAGCATTATTAATGTTCCCTGGGTGTCGGTTGCTGTTGCAAAAAGAAAAACGGAATCCACCGACAGTACTACCAAAATCCGAGACTGTAGCTGATTCCGATTCCCCTATCATTCAGGCCATGTCATAATTTAGAAAAAAAATGTATTTTTTAAATAAATACTTTGTATTTTCGCTTTGTTTGGCAATGCTGGTAAACACATTTCCATATGCACACATAAGATTCCTATGGAAGCGTCCTAGTGCCAATTAAAAAAAAAAAAAAAGAAAAGTATCTCCTACTTAGGACTTTATATCTCTTTATAGGCTTAACAACGAATCTGAATGATCTTATGAATAGCAACTGCATTAAATAGGCGGCTATGGACAAAATCCGATCATGTACTCCTGTTTTCTCATTTCGACAGCAGTTAACCCTTTATGAATAGACCCCTATGTCGTTGAACTGGGAAAATTGTTATTTTTTCTTGTTGATCTAAAATAAAACCACAGTCTAATTTAGCAAACCAATAAAATATGGATAACAAAATGATGAAACTTCCTGGGAGTGCTCTGGCTAATCTAAGGTGTGCTTGTAATTTACAAATCTCAATTTGATACCTGATATAGAGTGCTCTGGATCTTTCAGCCAATCAGAGTGCAGGTTTCGCCTTCTGTATTCCAGGACACATCATGGAAAAACCCTATCAATGATATAAACAGTGCCACTTTCAGTTGTTACCTTGTTATTTTCTCCATATCAGCACGGTTGATGCCTCTGCTTTATAAAATCATTCCGGAGGCACATCTCGGAATTCCATTCAATTGCAAAGTCCATTCAAAATGGTGACATTACAGTCGGCCGCGTACCTCAGCAATAAAGCAGTATTCTCTTCTTCAACCTGTTCCCTTTTTTCAATTAAATTGAAAATGGACTAAAGAAAGGTTGCTATGAATATATATATAGCTGGGTTGTTAACTTGTATATTAATAATAAAGCAGTCTCCAATAGATTTATAGGACTGCGAGTGTCTGTGTATGGGTTATATTGATACTTACCGCTCCTAAGCAGACCGTGGTTTTCAGACTTAATCCATTCTCTTCTACTCATGTGGATATTACCAACATACACTGACAATCGCTGCCCTAGAACCCTGTATCAAATGATACTTAAAGGTGTTTTGTATTGTGGAAATATTTCTTCTGTTACTGTACAGTTGCAGTGCAGGGGATAATGTACATAACAATAGGAAAGTTCAGACAGAAAACTCCACAAACTATTAACAAAAACTACTAAATCATCAGTGCAGATGCATTGATGGTCACATAACATTTAGAAATAAAGAGAATAGGCCTACTACACCAGTTAATGGAGCATGTACAAGTAATATTTTTTACACATGTGTGCATGGTAGTTCAATTAAAAAAATAGTACAGTATTACTGTGCATCAGTTTCATATTGCTCTCCTAGCTTTTACTGCTCAGCATCAAACTGACAATGTTTTGATCACATTTTGACAAACCAAATTAATGATAAATAAATCTCTGCTGAGATTTAAACATAAAAGTATTATATCCACGGTCAGCTTTTAACCATATAAAATAATTATGAACACACAGGCTACATTTTATCCCTATGTATAAATGTATGCCATTAATATCCCTTAAAGACTGACAAAAAAACAACTTAATTGATAGTTGAATAGCCTACATTTATAGGTACATGTAGTTTAAGGTAGTGTAGTCAAAATGTTTTGCACTAAGTTATACAGATATCGGATTTTCTTTTATTAAATAGGTTACATTTCTGATACAGAATGGATGAAAACACTATGTAACACAATTTTTGTTCCTGGGTAGTAAGTGTTATTTCCTAATTGCTTATGCCTCAAAAGTATAGAAAATGGCTATTATTCCCCACAAACTTTGCTTTTGTGACCAGGACAGTGATATTTTGAAATTTACCTATTTCCAATGAGAAAACGGGCGAATTTGTTTCTTTTCGTTCACATAAAGTCAGAAAAAAACAACATATGAATCCAAATTAACATGTATTTATACTAAAGTAATACAAAAATGACTACATAAGATTTAAAAGCGAGTAGTTTTTCGAGATTTACGATTATACTGTAAATCACTTTCACAAATCAGCCCCCAAATGTAGTCTCCCATCATGTTCTCGTTATACTGTTCTTGGTAGCGGCGTTCAAAGTCCAGTATATCCTGGTGGAAGCGCTCGCCTTGCTCTTCCGAGTACGCTCCCATGTTCTCCTTGAATTTATCAAGATGAGCATCAAGGATATGGACTTTAAGGGACATCCTACAGCCCATTGTGCCGTAGTTCTTCACCAGAGTCTCAACCAGCTCCACATAGTTTTCGGCCTTGTGATTGCCCAGGAAGCCCAGAACCACTGCGACAAAGCTGTTCCAAGCTGCTTTCTCCTTACTAGTGAGCTTCTTGGGGAATTCATTGCACTCCAGGATCTTCTTTATCTGTGGTCCGACGAAGACACCGGCTTTGACCTTTGCCTCAGACAGCTTAGGGAAGAAGTCTTGAAGGTACTTGAAGGCTGCCGACTCCTTATCTAGAGCTCTGACAAATTGTTTCATAAGGCCCAATTTGATGTGCAGTGGTGGCATCAGCACCTTCCGGGGGTCCACCAGTGGCTCCCACTTGACGTTGTTCGTAGTGCGCCTTGGTGTCCCTGCTGTCCCAAAGGCAAAGATAGCAGGGAAACTTGGTAAAACCACCTTGGAGACCCATCAGGAATGCCACCATTTTGAAGTCTCCTATGACCTCCCAGCCATACTCATCATACTTCAAGGCGTCCAGCAAGGTCTTGATGCTGTTGTAATCCTCTTTGAGGTGCACCGAGTGAGCCAGGGGAAGAGACGAGTACTTGTTACCATTATGGAGCAGCACGGCTTTGAGGCTCCTGGATGAGCTGTCAATGAAGAGGCACCACTCATTCTGGTTACAGGCGATTCCGATTGCCTTGAACAGACTGGTCACATTGTGGCAGAAGCAGAGCCCATCTTGATGGGTGAAGAAGCTGGAAAAAGGTTGGTGACGCTTCCTCTGATCTGCAACTTGCACACTTTCATCCAACAAGTTCCACTGCTTGAGCCTAGACGTCAAAAGCTCGGCATTGGACTTGGTGAGACCAAGATCTCTAATCAAGTTGTTGAGGTCTTTTTGGTTGGGGTAGTATGGGTTTCTCTCCTCAGCTCCACCTCTGAAATTGTCATCTGGATCTACAACGTCTTCCTCGCTCTCTGAGACTTGCTGCTCTCTTCTAAAGACGACTGCTCTCTCTCCGGAGGAGTGGGTACGGGGAGCTCATGGCAGTGTGGCACCGGGGCGATGGATGAAGGAAGGTCCGGATACGTGATAGCAGGTGCATTCTTGCCAGTCCGACGTTTGGAAGGGTCCACCATGTAGAAGTAGCAGTTGCTTGAGTGGTCAGTGGGTTCCCGCCAAATTCTTGGGATAGTGAACTTCACGGCTCTCTTTTCCCCTCTGTACCATCCTACAAAAATACATTTATTTCACCCAGCACTGAATCTATCTGGAATGTTCTGGAAAATAGGTACATTTCAAAATATCACTGTCCTGGTCACAAAAGCAAAGTTTGTGGGGAATAATAGCCATTTTCTATACTTTTGAGGCATAAGCAATTAGGAAATAACACTTACTACCCAGGAACCAAAAAAAAAAAATTGTTACACGGTGAAATCATTGGAATCATCATAATTGTTTGCTCTCATGCTGATAAGGGGGCTGGAGTCACAGTAGAGTTGAGCCTAGGGATGAATCTGTTTAGTCTTAGTTGCACAAGCAGCATCGGAAAGGACAGTGAGTTGAAAACATGCAGGGAATCCATTTTATGTATATATACTGCAGGTCTTTTGTTTGCATAACATGGAAAATGGAGGGTGATTTAAAGCAGTGCTTGATGTTAAACAGTATAATACACCATCAGTGAGTTTGTGGTATTCAGTAACATTGAGCATTATCATTGCCTATTCCTTAGTCCTTGCTGAACTTAGAAGATGTATACTTGGCATACAGTCAAGGCTTCCACCTTGGTGGAAACAAACATACATTGCTGTCTGTTTCTGTTATGTTGCTGGGGCATGATATTCATCCCCTTCAACAGTGTGTATCAAGGTAAACCTTTGTGTTATTTTATGCTATTTTATTCTATTCAGTGCCATATTATTGTGTAGACAGAACTGCTGCAGTGGACTTTCTGTTGCCTTTATTTTTATTTTTTCTTTCCAGCCAAAAGTGGCCTGATGTTTTTGATAAGGGACCCATTGCTATTGATTCATACATCTGTAGATATTGTTATTATAACCAACTAGGTGCAAACTACAAATTAATCCGTGTTTATATTGCATCTATGTGATCTGAATAGTAAAACAATGCGTGCAAGGTATTATAAGCAGAAATATAGCATCACGCTTTAGTTAACATGTAGGCCAAAACCAACCCCAAGGAAAAAGTCAAGGGAGCTTTCCACATCTGTGTGACAGATAAACTGCTGAACAAAGCTAACTATACAGTACTTTACCACCACCACCACAATGGCTAACAGCGCTATGAAGATATTTTTTTTCTAAGTTGCATTTTTGCATATCACCCACACAAGGCAAAAGAGGACACCTGCCATAACAAGATTGAAATAATAAGATAATTCAAATTGTAAAATCAAGTACATAAACATGTGTAATAATACTGTAGAAAATAATAAAACAAGAATAAAAGTCATTTTTTACATATGTATAAATATATCATGTAATACATTTTGTTAATTACCCTCTGTCTGTAGGCTTGCCTTTGAAAGACACTGCAACTAATCCACCGTTGTAATCAAGCTATAGAAGTAGTTTCACATGCTTGCTTTAGACTTTGTGGTCAGTGAAAACACTGAATAACAGGTTAATAATAGCCTTATGAAACATACCATGACAATGTGGTTTGATTCGCCCACCAGATTCCATTCAGATTATTTTCTGTGGCATGTATTAAGTTAAAAAAAACAAAAAAAACACCAGTTGGTGTATAATAAAAATAAGTAATGCTTTTTCATTACTGCACAGTGGAATATAATATATATATATAACATTATAACATAATATATATAACATATATAAACATATATAAACATTCTGTATTTACCCCTATTTCATATTTTCCTTTTACTCTTTATTGAAACTTAACTTCATATTGTCCCCAATATGAATGTCCCCAAATCTTAGTGCATTAACTTGAATAGATGCCCATTTCCAACACATCTTTATAAAAAAAGTGAAAGCTCAGTGTGTTTTTAAAATTATAATTAAAAACAAATAACAATTTACAGGTAAGTCTACTTATAAGCTCCTAAATTAAATGTATCTTTTTTGAATATGCTTTGTTCTCTAAAAAATCCTGATAATGATAATTTGGGTTAAAGAGTTTTTACAACACTAGCCCTTTTACAACATTCTCAATGTATTTTTGTTTTAATCAACAATCAATCAACTATGGGATTAAGTGCAAATTACCATAGCAATATCTGATATGACTGCTTTCCCTTAACCATGCTTTTAATAAGCTTTACTAGAGATTGCTATCCTTTCATTTTAGTAAACGATTATAAGGGGCACCAAGTAAATTTCATCCGCAAGGTACTTTTATTTTGATAAAAGTACCTTGCGGATGAAATTTACTTTTTAAGCAAACGTGATTTTTGCTTCAAAATTTCTCATGCAGCATGTGGTGTATAATCCTTTCTTGAACAATTCCCCAGTTGAAAATGACAAAGCAATCAGAACTGATTTGAATAAGTATGTGGATGTGCTGCAGTTAGCAGTACACACTGCTATTTAATCTGCTTTTTTTTAGTTGGAATGTGTTGAATACTGTAGAAAGCACTGCTGTCTTTCAGATTTGAAAGAAGAGTACTTGTTTGCCCATCAATAATATATCTACTAATAGCGGGGGATCTGGATTGTTTGAAATGGGTGCTTTTTAGGGGTTGGCATTTTTTTTTTTTTTGTAGGAAATAAAAAGTAGTATTTTCAGAGTATTTTATGGATGAATCTGTTTTACTCAGATAGCATGCTGCTGTGTTCAAATAGACGGCACATATGAATATAAATAACTGAATCATGACAGCTGATTATTGGCCCAGTTTACCAGAAAGATGATCCCCAGCATGATGAGACTCACAAGCTCCCAGTACACTCATCATCATTCAAAGCTTTGCACCCCGCTGGGACTTGCAGCACTGCAGAACAGACAGCTGCCTCGCTGAGGTACAGCACGTTATGCACTGAGCCATAGTCTGACAGAACACAATGATAGTGAGGCAAAAGAGATATATTGTTTTTAACTTGTAACTGGCATAAAACTAAAAATGGGGTCTATACAATTCACCCAAATAGTGGCAGACTGCTTAGATAAATGAAATGCAGCCCTTGGTGTACCAAGGTAATGAAAACTAACATCTTTAACAATGTATAGGATGTTATTTTTTTAATGTTTGAAATGGAGTACTTAGATACAGTATGTCATCCATATATATATATATATATATATATATATATATATATATATATATAAAGAGAGAGAGAGAGAGAGAGAGAGAGAGAGAGAGAGAGAGAGAGAGAGGGTAATGAATGATGATTTGTGTTACACGTTTTTTATTCACAAAAGGAGGATGTCACAGTAAATCACGAGCCCCAAGAAGGACAAACTCCTAAGAGGAATACAAACCGTATACCACGAACGATCATTCAGTATTCTGTTAATGCCACAAGTATATATTTAAAATAAATAGCAATAAAATGTGTACATTTTGTATATTAAATCAGTGAATTCAGGGATTGCTTTACCTGGCAGATCTTTACTTTCCTTGTCAAAAGACTATGTCCAGTTTATGGTCTTTTTGCAGCAGTGTTGTCAGATTTGAAAAATGAAAATATCGTATTGAAACCTCAAAATTATTGTGTTTCATGAAAGATTATCGTACATCTGAATGTAAATGTTTTTTCGTCCTTAATATATGATCATATTGCTATAAATAGATGTTAACCTTGAGTTAGGTAGCTGGCATTTCACTAAACTCGTTCTCAAGGAAATCGGGAGTCCAAATCAAAACAACAATAGAAATTTGAAATTATTTTAGACAGTTTAAAGTTGTTATAAAACATGTATAGGTGGCAGTATTGTTTGAACTACTGACATGCAGGTCCATCCTGAATTTCAGCAGCACAGCACTGGATTGGAATGTAAACAAAGGCCCTGTCTACACTATAGGCCTGATTTTTTAAAGGGGTTTAATTTTTGGTGGAAATGCCAAAATTCGCTGATTTTTCCAGCTGTTAATCCGGTTCTAAATGAATAAATAATGAGCATTTAAGCAGTTTTATCCGCCAAAATAATACTTCCGGTTCAATTGTGTTAGCAAATGCTATATAAAAACAATCGAAAATTGTACCAGGCCAACGGAAAACACAAATGCAAACACAAGGGCAAATTCTTATTTCCATCCGTCCATTGCTTGTTTAATTAGGACAACATAAAACAAATAAACACGATAGGAACAAATTATGTGAGTTATAGGTTTGGAAGGGTGTACACAAAAGGTTTAAATTAATCTTGCAGTTTTAAATAAAAATCTCAACAGGGAAACATGCTTTCTGTACAGTGCAGAATAAAGTAGTAAACTTGGACAGGGGACTTTACAACAGAAAGGTTTGGTGTTTCTTGTTTAGGTCTGTGTAAGTATGCCTTATTACATGGGGAAAGCACAAAACTTAAAAATTGGTTATTATACAAGTTAGCAAAGGAAAGCTAATTAGAAATAGGGTTTCCACTTCTGGATCCCTACTTTGAAATGTTGCACTATTGCTAAGTGTGCCTTGTTTGCATGCTGTTTTTGAATTCTGTTTTGGGCTGGGATAAATACATATGGATGTGCTTGTATTAACTTTGAAACAAAGCGATTTATCCCCTGAAATAACACCGTTTCAATTTTAGTTACATTTGTGCTTATTAGCGAATAAGCTGGGATGCAAATAAGAAGCTGGCCTGAATAAGAAACTTTTTTTTTTATTTATTTGTTTTTTTAATTTTGTAATTTTCCAAAGTAGCCTATAGTTTGACACACTTGGGGCTACCCTGGAGAATAATTCAAATGAGTCTCACTTGACACGAAGGGATGGTTGGATCTTCTTCAGATCGGCTTGAGGTAAAGAGAATTGTGTGCATTGCAATGGGATTGTATTTCAGCTTGGGATTGTAATACACACACATACACACACACAGCTGCTTCTAACATAGGATCCACTGGCGCATAGTCGTATTGACCATGCTGAAGCAGGCAGAAAGCTAACTGGTGGAAGTTTACATTATCCAACACTTCCATCTTTAGAAAATAGACATGGATTCGTAGATCATTACGTATTCCATCAAAAGAAACCGTAAGAATAACTAATCACCCAAACTAGATAAGGTTAGTGGCTACACTACGCAGCGTTTAATACCGTACTCGAGAACTGGACTCGAGATCTCCTCAGGGGTTAGTCTCAAGTAGGGTTCTAAACTAGATCGTATCAGGTATTGCGGTTGTCAGAAATGTGGACGCTGTAATGCTGTAGCATGGTGGATCATAGAGTGACATGATCAGATGCCAAAATCAAGGCACATTGATATCTGGCACGATAAAATCGGTCAAGGAGAAATTTAGACTTCAAAACGAAACGCACACATTAATATGATAAAATGTACCTTGTGTTTTTAAGAAATAAAGCCATAACATTCATGCTAAAAAGCGCTATGTCTTCCGTCTGCACTGGTTTAATATTTGCTGGGTTGTAAACATAAAATACAGTGCATGGTGGGATAATGTCATATTAAGTCCCACAGTCCATTGTGCTGCTCGGAACTGTAAATTGACTATTTGTACGCATTAAGCCCGACTAAACGTGTGGACGCTTTGAACTGCATTAATTACAACGTTTTTGAGTACGGCTCTCGAGATTCATTATGTGGGACATATACCTGAACGTATATTAATGATATAACTATGCTGTATCTTAGGAAAATAGCAAACTGCTGTGTCTTAGGAAAAGAGCAAACTACTGTGTCTTAAGAAAATGGCCCCTTGGTTCCTGTCAGGAATACTGAACTGAAGATGACCAGGGCTAGGAGGGGGGCATCTGGACTGAGTGAGGCTGAAAGGACAGTGAAAAGACCGTAAAATTGCAAACACAAGCGGTTTGGTGCAAGGAAGACATAAAATATAGATGTCAATGAATCCCAACTGCAACAACAAGCTGTTGGATGAAAGGAAGCAGACAAAAGACAAATCTCAAATATCTTCCAGTTAAAAAGGTGAGGTACACAAGTGATCTCATGAAAGCAGCTAGTGAAAAGACTATAAGTATCCAAGCAAAACTAAACATTTTGTGCTCCACATCGAATGCTAAACAAGGTGCTGTCACTGCTAAGCGAAGCTGCAACTCCGGGACCAAGACAGGACTCTGCCTGAAAACTTACCCAAGAAGAGGAGGCAAGCTGCAAGCAAGTCACTACCACAAGCAACGAGGCTGAGGCCCAGCTGGAGGACTCCCGTAAAACTTACAGCAACTGTTATCAGACATACCAGTCTGGGTCTGCTGTACACCTAAACCACAGTATCCAAAAGAAACTGTGCCCTGCTACCTGCGTAGCTAAAAGATTCAGCAAAGAGGACAGAGCGGACGGGCACTGTTGTGGATCCTATACTGAGTACTGAAGACTTTGTTGCAGCTGTTTGTTGATTCTATTGAGAATTGAAAGCTTTGTTGCCGAGTTTGATCCAATGTGGGACTGAAGACCTCGGAGAGGAGAGTTTTTGTACTGGACACTTCAACAGATTGAGTTTCCAAACCAGCAACCAAAAGTCTAAGCTTCAAGGAACCGTTGAGTATAATTTCAGTTGCATTTTCATGGAACTAAATTAATTGTAACACATTCACATAGAATTCAACTGTTAATTATTTAGTTTGCACACTTTGTGTGTGAAATAACTTTTAGTGAAACTTGATGAAGTAACTATAAGTAATCTGCCTCATATTGTTGTATGAAGAATTTATTTAAAAGTAAACTTGCCATATCCTTAATCTACATACCATTAATAAGCGTAATGTGACATATTCTAGGATTGTCAGCATCATTTCAGTTTAGGCTGTGTGTGTGTGTGTGTGTGTGTGTGTGTGTGTGTTACTAGCTACGTCATAGCTTGCTTCGGCTGAGGAGGTTGCTGCCTGGTGTGTGAGGAGATAGGCGGTGTCATATTTCAATTGCCCTGCTAGCCAGCATGAATGCAGTGGGAGTTTTGGACTTGTGTTTTGTGCTTAGAGACTAAGATTTACTTTCTGACTTTTCTGATTTCTGTTTCTTATTTGTGTACTTAATAAAATACTACTATTGATTAAACATTCCTTGTGTCTAGCGTGTGTATGTGTGTTCATAGTAAATCCTTGATGTTTGTAAAAGATTATTAATAAGAGAACTAATTAACCCAGATAAACATTTAATTATCAATTATTGAATTGTTCTTTTATGGGGTTTGGACAGGGCCAAAGACAATTTAAAAACTAGTCCCGGTAAGCATCGATACCACTCATGTTACCCACTCGAGTGAGATAACAAAAAAATATCCCACACTTGATTTACCCACTGTTGTGGTATATACTGTATATATATACAGTGCCTTGCATAAGTATTCACCCCCCTTGGACTTTTCCACATTTTTTAGTGTTACAACCTGGAATTAAAATGGATTTAATTGGGATTTTTACCATTTGATTTACACAACATACTTAACACTTTGAAGGTGCAAACTATTTTTTATTGTGACACAAAAGTTAATTAAACAAAAAAAAGACATTTGTTGGTTGCATAAGTATTCACCCCCCTGAGTCGATACTTGGTAGAAGCACCTTTGGCAGCAATTACAGCTGTGAGTCTTTTTGGGGTAAGTCTCTACCAGCTTTGCACATCTGGATCCTGCAATTTTTGCCCATTCTTCTTGGCAAAATTGCTCAAGCTCTGTCAAGTTGGATGGGGACTGTTGGTGAACAACAATTTTCAAGTCTTGCTACAGATTCTCAATCGGATTGGGGTCTGGGCTTTGACTGGGCCATTCTAAGACATTCTGGTTCTTGTTTTTAAACCACTCCAGTGTAGCTTTCGCTGTGTGTTTAGGGTCATTGTCCTGCTGGAAAGTGAACCTCCGCCCCAGTCCCAGGTCTCTTGCAGACTGAAACAGGTTTTCCTCTAGAATTTCCCTGTATTTGGCTCCATCCAGCTTGCTCTGAATCCTGACCAGTTTCCCAGTCCCTGCCGATGAAGAGCATCCCCATAACATGATGCTGCCACCACCATGCTTCACCGTAAGGATGGTGTTCTCAGGGTGATGAGCAGTGATGGCTTTGCACCACTGTGGCAAAGTGGTGAATACGTGCAGGTGAGTGCAGTGCAGAGCGGATTAATCACACAGACAATGTTGTACAGGTGCAAGGGTGTTTATTTAAATTATTAAATGTCCAGAGCCTTAAGGCTAAACCTGTAAACAATAGTGAAAGAAGTGGTACAGCGGCGTGTAACACTTATGTTTATAATCCAGCGGGTTTGACCCGTAACCCAAAGTCCAGTTCTTTCACCCACACAAAACACATATACACAGACAGTGCGTGATTTCGTTAGTGGTGCAAAGACGGTTCCTGTAGTGGAAAAGGTGAGCAGTGATGTCCGGTTTTTACGCTGGCCTGCGGCTGCAGCTCCGGATCGTGTGGATTAGTATTCTTTGAATACAACAAACACAAGACAAACAGTGTTGACACACGGACTCACAAATAACACTCATGGTATTCACTTAAACAGTGGGCTCCTTTTAGGTTGTTCTAACCATTTACAAAGGAACAGATCACGTACGCTACCCCCCTATTTATATCCTCGCTCATGACCCCTAAGTTAACGAGCGCATCCGCTCCTCCAATCCTCGGATGCCACTCCGTTTACCGTCGGGGTCATTGAGTTTGGATACCGTAGCTCCGTTCCTCTCCTAAATGACCGACTTCCACCTACCCTACGGAATAAATTGTTGTGCCATTTAATTAAGGGTACTCTGTTCCTCTTGCACCGTGCCCTCACAGGTCGAGAGGGAGATCTAACACCAAGAATCATTCGATCTCTGTCACAGCCACACATAGCATTTTGCGCTAAGGCCAAAAACTCCAATTTTGGTCTCATCAGACCAGAGAACCTTTTTCCACATGTTTCCTGTGTCTCCCACATGCCTTTTGGCAAAATCCAAAAGGGATTTGATATGGGTTTTTTTTCAGGAATGGCTTTCTTCTCGCCACTCTTCCATAAAGCCCAGCTTTGTGGAGCGTCCGGGTTATAGTTGTCCCATGGACGGTTTCTCCCATCTCAGCTGTGGATCTCTCCAGCTCCTTCAGAGTTACCATTGGCCTCTTAACATCCTCTTAACTTCAGTAGCCGTTATCCTGCGGAGTGGACGCACTCCTCCTTGATGTAAACAAAGCTCCCCTCTGTGTAGCATGGCGGTGCAGACACCTCGAGCTGTAGCACAGACGCTTTTTGAGCTGCGTGCAGCCTCCCTGGGCACGACCCCAAGCCAATCCGGAGCTCCCGATCAGTTCAGCGCTGGGCAATCCTACCTGCTCATTCGTTGCCTAACAACGCGTCTCCTGTTACGTGTCTGCAAGAAAAATGTGTTCCTAAGAAATCTTTTAAAGCTTACTGTTGCGCATCATTTAAAATGTGGCCAATAGTGTCGTCCAATCTCTATCTAAAGGTGTTTATAAAGAGAAGGGGTAACATAAATTAATGGACGGAAATCATTATAAAGTGTATTCATAAAGAATGTTCATATGTAATCTTTTAAAGATAGAATCAGTAAACATCACTATGTAACCTTCATCAGTCGGATCTTATTCTCATCTGTAATTCAAACATTTACCCATGGGCCAGTTTCTGTCCCATTTATAACACCCTGGTCAAGTCATTTCTAACCCTTACCCTAAGTCATTTTCTTTCCACCAACAAAAGAACACAATGTCATAAATATATGTATAAATATTGCCTGAGCATTTGATTTGAATTATGTGGGCTATGCCTCTGAGTGTGCCCACGGATTCTAATCTTTCTTGAAATAGACAACACTGTTGCCGTTTTCTACCTCCACAGTCCATACGTCAAATATGTTATTCAGGCCAATTGCATGTTCTATTCTGTATCTATTTGCATTACTGTAACCTAGTCTCGGGTGGTTCTGATCGTGCCAGCTACATATTTTTTACAAACTCAGATTAGATAAGCATGCATTGGTCATGTTAAGACATGGCTGGGGTTTTTTTTGTTTCGTTTTCAATACTCACAGGTTTTATCGGTTAATTTAATGAACCAGCAAAACTTTAGTTTAATAATCCATAATAAACATACTGTATATGGAAATATGTCAGCATTGATATATTCTAAAGAATATCAGTCAATAAATGTGACTGTCTTCTAAGAGAAAGTGTTTTATTTTATAGCAGTGGTGTCATGTACAGCAAGTGCAATATTCACCATGTGAGGTATGAAAAGGGAGCCTTATGTACTCCAACTAATTAAATTGCACCAGTGTGAAAATCTGTTCAGCCCCCAATAAAATAATAACTAACCTATGTGGTCACTTTGAAGAAAATTCCACTTTGTACCAGCGCTTTTATGAAGTAATAAAATGTCATGCTTGGGGGTCTGGTTGTTGCCATGAACATTGCTGCACATTTTAAAGAGTGCTCTATTTTGTCTTTGTAGATGTACTGTATACTGTATCTAATATAAATTGTGATTTGTAAATATTATATTCATGTTAGATATAACGAAAATAGAGTTTTTGAACGTGATGAACGGTACAGAAAAATTGCCACAATAGAATAGGTGTGGCTACAGAGTCACACTTGGGTCACCTCTGTCTATAGATGAGAGAAAGGGATGCTGCTGCATGGTGACACTGAACCATACTGTTGGCTGGATACACAGATTAGTTCCTGGGGTGGAGATGCATCTGTATGCCTCCTATTGCCTTCTGTTGAACCAGCCACTGCCAAATATCCCCTTTGAAAGCTGCTACCATTCCATAGATGTGGGATCTGTGGCAGGTGAGTGTCGTGGTGAGTCAAACAAGGAAATAGCTTTCTGTTTAAAGACAGCCTGAAAGGTCTTGGCTCTGTGTTGACACAATATTGAGTCAGCTCAGACAGCTGCTGTATGTGCTGTAGCAAACATAACTGACTCATTGTTGTCTCATATTTCACTGTAGGAATTTGACATCCATGTACAGATTGCTACCTGGCATTTTTCTACAGCCTAAACTCACATTACAAGCAAAGATGGTAAGGTGAAGCACTCTCTACCTCCCAACTTATGGGATTGTCAGGGCCAGTGTAATGTTTTTTGGGGGAATCACAGCCAAGGAAGTTAGGAACTACTTCAGTTAATAATCACATTTGCATGTAAAACATTATGGTAAGCTTTTCTGAACATCCAAAACAGAAAACAAAACAAATAAAGACACTGTAGAAAGTGTTCTTAACTGCTTTAACCCAAAGTGAAAACAGAACAGAAGAGCAAAAACATATTGTTAGAGTAAAATTATCTTAAGCATGTATGCAGTCTTTATTCTAGCTATATATAGCTGTAGTGTATATGGAAAACAAAATCATAAAGCTTGGTTATGTTTCATCAGGTTTAAATACATTATAATTGAAATATGTTTATTTTATCCCCGAGATACCACTACTATAAACATCTGTTATATTATTATCCCACCAAGAGCTTATTTTTAAACACATGGGGCCTCATTTACGAAGGGGCACTAAATTTGGAGTTAACACACACATAAAGTAGTGAGCCTAACGTGCGCGATCAATCTAAATTTAATGCCCCATTTACTAACATAGAACGCATTAATTTACGTGCACAGTATTTGGCTAATTTATATACCATACCGTGGACACTACATGTATTGTGAGCGATAATTTAATGTGCTCGATAATGTCAGAGACTTAACT
Source organism: Acipenser ruthenus (assembly GCF_902713425.1). NCBI lineage: Eukaryota > Metazoa > Chordata > Actinopteri > Acipenseriformes > Acipenseridae > Acipenser > Acipenser ruthenus. The sequence goes on along the minus strand of NC_081200.1, from coordinate 29,379,033 downwards.
GTGACCACCGTGATATCAAAAGCCCTAGAAGTTCAAGCGTATCTTTTGGTCAGTAACTTATTGTAAAGGTGGAGGTGGCTTACATTGACCGAAAATGAGCGAACAACAGACACAGCACTCAGCAGGGGACAGGCAGAGGCAACGTGAAGTGAAACGGCACTGCTTACCTTTGAATTTTAACATGTATTCCTTGTCCTTCTGCTTACTCGAGAAATTGATGAGACGTAGCCTCAATTTTCTTCCATGTCGGCATTGCCACCCTGCAGAGCAGGCTTCATGGATCAGGGTGACAGTGCTATGTGAGTACAATCAATAGCACACATCCTGTAAACCTGTCCTCTGTGGGAAATTTAATATAATTCTCTATGAGCTTTAGCAGGGCTTTTTTGTTGTAAATTGCAATTAATTAAATAGGTTGCAGTTAAAGCTGAATGACATTGTTTAAAATAAATAGTTAATACTCTATAGCAGGGTTGTCAAACATATGGCCTGTGGGGCAATTTTTGGCGGCCTGCCCATTACTTAATTAAAATTGCATTGATGTACTGTATCGTTTTGGAATTCTTTAAAACAACCCGCCTCTTTAATATAGCACGCACATTCAACATGTACAGTCTGCATTGTATGACTGACATTCCCATTAAACCAATCATAGCTCACAGAGGTAGTAAAATAAATAGCACACAGGATCTGTTTCCTCACGCACATAATTTTGATTAGGATAGTGAAGCTAAGGCTTGTTTAAACTACTTATTTTACTTTGTGTAAAATTTAAAATCAGTAGTGAAAAAGTAATTGGAGATGTCATAGAAGTGAAAGGTGGAGGCGGAACACAGATTTCAAAATTATTAGCCAGATGATTATTTTTTCACTGAATAATTTTGACGACAAGGTAACATGTCTGATTTGCAGTGCAACGGTTGCAGTTATGAAATATTGTACCATACAGGGTCACTATGATATGCTGCACAAAGCAACGTATTTTGAGTTTACTGGAAACTAAAGAAGCTATGGAGTCTCAACGAAAGGAAGATACTTTTTTAACTTCAAGAAGCCATGTGCAGGAAACTAACTGGTGGGATTACAACAAAGGGTTCACCATATATGACTGAGCAGAAGAGTGGATTGGCTAGCAGCAGAGTGCTGGAAAAAAATTAAAGAAAGAAATGCAGAAGTACCCATTTTCTTACACTGGATTCTGCATCAACAGGCATTATGTGGAAAAGTTGCAGAATTAGAACACTTAATGAGCATTGTTATCAAGTGTGTGAGAAAAGAAGTCAAGTGTCCTGACAGAAGTCTTAAAAAGGTACATTTCAAAGTGGTACTGTTTACTATTTTGCATTTTCACAGCTTGTCAGCATCTTTTTTATTCAGTGCTGTTAAAAACATTATATTTTGGAATATAAGTTAAATATTGAGACTTAGCATTATATCGTTAGTTTACTTACCGTAACCCTGGTTCCCTGGAAGAGAAGACGACCACCAACATACTTTTGGGATATGCCTGCCTTAGGTAGGTATTCACTGAGCTCTTTGTATCAGAGCTGCCAATAGGCCCCTTCCTGGGGTGACATCCTCGGTCCCATCTACCGAGGGATTAAACAGTCAACCCACGGAAGCCATTTTCTCTTTTGCGTCGACCTGTAAGGGCGACCGCAGCGACCTCGCTGGTTGGTGGTCGTTTTCTCTTTCAGGGAACCAGGATTACGGTAAGTAACCTAACATTCCCTTTGAATTTGAAGACGACCACCAACATACTTATGGAAAAGTATACTAGAGCAGTCACGAGAGAGAAGGAATGGCAGCAGATGAGGGACACATCAGAACCGCATAACCCAAGGTTAGCGGTGTGAGCTTGCAACCTCAAGGACCCTAATGCCTAATGAAGGCAAGGAAGAATCTATCACATTCCTCTGAAGAAAACGTAGGTGGATGGAAAGACTCCAGTTCTACAGACTTTTTCATCTGGAAGGCTCTAATCACCTTAGGGAGGAAAGCAGGGGTTGTACATAGTAACACCCTGCTGCCATCATCCCAAATAAGCATACAGGAGCTGTGCACCGACAGCGCCTGTAGCTCACTGACCCGCTTTGCGGAGGTGATAGCCAAGAGGAAGGCTGTCTTCATAGACAGATACTTCAACTCTATGGAGTGTATGGGCTCAAACGGGGCCTTCGTGAGAGCCTCCAGTACAATATCAAGGCTCCATTTGGGGAGAACGACCCTCCTTGGAGGGCGTAATCGCTGAGCACCCTTGAGAAAACGGGTTGTCAAGAAATGCGCACCCGGAGATACAGAATCAACAGGGGCATGGCACGCAGAAATGGACGCCAAATACACCTTCAATGTAGAAGGTGACCTACCAGCATCGAGCAGTTCTTGCAGAAACTGCAAGATAACTGGCATAGGGCAAGAGACTGGTTCGGGACCCTTAGTCAGACACCAGTTCTGAAAATATCGCCACTTGTCACCTGCAATGTGCCCACGACCGCGTCAGATAGCCCTATGGCTGACCAGCGGTCCCGTTCAGGGGCCAGACCCATAATTGGAACCTGCCTGGTTCCTGATGCCAGAGTGCCTGGATCTTCCAGGGCTGGCCTTGTAAGAGCAGGAACAGGGTCGAAAACCAGATTCTTCTGGGCCACCAGGGGGCCACTAGGAGAACTGTCACCTTCTCTAACCGGACCTTCTCTAAGAAGGCCGGAAGCAGCGGTATCGGCGGGAACGTATAAAGGAGTGTCCTGGGCCACTCGTGGTCTAGGGCATCGATGCCGAGTGTACCGCCTAAGCGGTGGAGTGAGTACCACAGGGGGCAGTGTGTTGTCTCTGCTGAGGCGAAGAGATCGACCTGCACCTTCCCGAACCACTCCCAAACGCGCTCCACCACCTGAGGGTGGAGCTGCCACTCTGACAGATGCGTAGTCTCCCTCGAGAGGAGGATCGCTGCCCAGTTCGCCACTCCAGGAAGATGTGTCGCCCTTAAGGACAGCAGGTTCCGTTGAGTCCAAATCAAGAGCCGGAAGGCAATGCGATGCAACCCCGGGGACTGCAGGCCACCCTGGTGGTTGACATACGCCACCACTGATGTGTTGTTTGTCCAGACCAACACATGTGCTCCATGTAGCACCAGGAGAAAGTCCTGGAGGTGCAAGGAAAACAGCTTGCAACTCCAGCATGTTTATGTTCAACGGCCCGACCAGGTGCCACGGACTCCTCTGTCTTCCCAGACTACCCCACAACCCAAGTTGGAGGCATCCATCGTCACCACCTGATGGTTCACCACTACTCACATCTGCACACCTTTGCGCAGGTGAGAGGTCTGCCTCCACCAGCGCAGGGCTGCCGAACACGAGCGAGACACTGTCAGCCAACGGTGTCTGTCGCGCTTCGGATGTAAGTGGAATGCATTGAGCCACCCTTGCAGCGGGCACATGCGGTGCATGCCCAGCTCGATGGCTGATACGGCTGTGGCCATCAGACCCAATAATTTCTGACACAACATTAAGGTAACCTCCAATCCCTGTCGAAACAGGGAGAGGCAACCTCGGATAGCTGTTACCCTATCGTCCGACAGGTATGCGCGCATGGCACTGGAGTCCAGCCGGAGCACCAAGTATGTTGTGTACTCCACCGGTGTAAGCCGACTCTTTGCATCATTGATGCTGAGGCCCAGCCTCGGCAGTTACTCTGTCACAATCGCCGTAAGGGCCACTGCTCCCTCTCGCAACTGGGAACAAATCAACCGGTGCCTCAGGTCACCCAGCGGAGCTGTCAGGACCGTAACCATTCTGTTAATGGTGCATGCCTGGGGGGGTTGCCAACGGCTCGACCTGCCCCGCGCTGAAGCACGGGGATGGAGTAGTAAGGCCACTTGCCGAGATGCCTTGTGTTCTCGGTGGGAGCGCTGCAGGATCTCCTCCACAGCTGGCCCAAAGGTATGCCCCGGGGATATCAGCATGTCTAACTGTGCCGCCTTATCATGAAATCAGGAAAAGCTGGGAAGGGTTGTGGGCGGGGAGCCACGGCCTGCGTTCGGAACACGGATCGTCGTGGCTTGGCAGCTGTCATCCAGGGGACCTGCAAAAAGGTTGCAGCACGTCCCATCAGTGCCGACACAGAGCTCGAAAGCGGGGGCACACTAGCTTCTGAGGCAACCTCGGAACTAGGCTCCACCTCAGCAGAGAGTGCAGGCTCCTCTCCGGCGAGGTCTACTCTACAGCGGGGCAGGTTAAAATGCAGCCCCCGTGGAGGAATTACACGGCTGACTGGTTGTTGTTGTTGTTTTTTTTATTTTTTTTTAACTGCACTGCAGCTAAAATTCACAGCAGGCAAAGCGGGGTTGTGCAACCGGGGTTGTGGACACACAACGACAACAGTACAAAAAATATTTATTTATTTATATTTTGCCCAACTGCACGCACGTCAATGGCCCTTGCTGCCAGATTTTTCCATTCAAACAAATTTTCATAACCAAGTAATTCAGAAAGATATTTACTTTGCGTTAGTGAATCAGTGACTCAAACGAACAAATCTGTTGAATCGATTCACTAATCTGAATGAATCAAACTAATTGAGTCAGTAAAAAGAATCGAACTGAACATCACTAGTTGTCAGGCCAGAATAATAGGTTTAAATAGCGCGCCTATCAGTGGTTGAAGCCTGGTGTCCAAAAAAACTAATTATCGCTCACTTTAATGTATACAATACAATTATCCACCTTTAGTAAATACAGTCTGAATGAAGCTCATTTCATGATTCAGATTGGGGTGCCTCATTTAAATACATTATCATGCATTACCAAACAAATCACATATTCATTCTGATTACGATAGTATGGCACAATAAAATTAGTGTGCACCATAATATGCCCACTATTCATGCGATAATGAACACAATTGCAATAGTAAATACGGAAATCATTAACATGCACAGTAATTGCAATTATCGTGCACCATAAAGTTTCACACCCTTTTGTAAATGAGGCTGTGGCAAAGTGGTTAACAGTGCGCAGGTGCAGGAGTGCTGCGGTGATCAATAAACAGACAGATAATCCAGGTGCAATGGTGTTTTATTTTTATAATCCAAAATCTGATGACAAAAACAGTAAACAATAATGATAACAGGCAATACAGCATTGTGTATTGCTCCGTTTAATCCATGGGTTGGTCCTGAATTAATAGTCCCAATATTTAAACACAAGCACGGTCACAAGTCCACAGTGAGTGCTGTAGTGCTCGTGATAAAAATACAATTTATCGTGAACAAGTGCAGTGTTGTCCAGGTTTAGTGCTGGCCTGTAGCAACAGCTCCGGATTGTGTTCGCCGTCTAATAACAATAAACAAGTAGATTTTAGACAAGACAAAACAAACAAAACACTCACGATAACAATATGTTTATCCTTCTGGTTCAGCATTTAACCATACAAAGGAACAGATCACCTAGCCACGTCTCCTATTTGTACCTTCAGTCATGCCCCCTTAGTTAGCGAGTGCAGCCATTTCTCCTCCAATCTGCGGTTGCCACATCGTTTTCCCTCTGGGGCGATGATTTAATGTACCACCCTTTCTAGATGGCTGACTTCCACCTAACCCTGGGAATTAACTGTCAGGCCATCCAGTCCAGGGCACTCTGTTCCCTTTATACAATGCCCTCACAGGTCGGGAGAGAGATTTATCACCAAGAATCATTCTTTAATTTAAATTTAACGAGCCCCACTAGTTTAGATTTTCATTTCAATTTCACTTATGCATTGCAATTTTCTGCTAATTAAAAATACATAACACTACATATATAAAATACAACACAACAAATTCATTTTTCTTTAAGCATATTCACAGAATAATACGTGCAGCAATGAATTGTCATCATTATTCTTCTGTTTTTAACATCTAACAGATTTTAATTGTGGGTGCCAAAGTGCCGGAATTCTAATAATAACATCATTTTTGATCAAGCCTAAAAAATTATGATTTTCACATCTAGAAGGAAATTTATATAATCATAACAATATATTTTCTTCATTATGTAGAATGTTTTATCCTAGTCTCTAGTCTATTGTATTATTTATTTTTATTTAGATTTTCTGTAATAATTTGTTAATTAGGAATTAACCTCCTGAGTGATTTATCTGAAGCTTTTTAACCTCAAGTATTTGTTTTATCTTTTGAAAGAAAAAAAGGTGTAAACTTAACACTGGGGTAAATGTTTTGTGGATAAGAGCGTAACATGCATGCATATATATATATATATATATATATATATATATATATATATATATATATATATATATATATATGAATCATTTTACAGGAGCTTACTTGGAAGTGTAATGTAGTTTTATTAAGCATCAGATCTGTCCATCCAATGTGTATATAAAGATGAACAGGTGGCTATTATCCTCTTGTAAAAGGACAGGCCCTTGTGGTGAAGCCAGAGCTGTCATTGATGAGTTGAGGTAAGAGAGACGTTCTAATAAAATCTGTAGCTGCAAGACTGCTGTGTAAACTGCTCTTCTGCCACAGCTGAATATAATGCTTTGAAGATTGTGAGCAGCTTCCTGTGTTGGGTAGTTGCTTTCCCCCTAACGACTATTTCCCATCACTACCCACAGAGCCCTACCTTCTTAACCACGACTTTAACGGTTTCTCACCACTTCCATCTTTTTGCGCTTCATGTTCAGCACTGTACGTTTGGATGGGGGCTTCACAACTGATATCAGTGCCAAGCTGACAGGGCAGATAAGATCACGCAGGACACAAGTCTTAAAAGGTTTAAAGTTGTGTGTGGAAAAACTAGACTGAACATGTGCAATAAATAACACAAGCACGTGCTAAATAAGCATGGGTTTGTGCCTGTCATCACTATACCCTAAGTAGGTCACTACAAATTTTGATAAGCTTTAAAACTTCAGAAAATAATTCTGTATAACTATTTATTTAAAAGAAATATGGTGTGCTCATAGCAAATCAAGTATTTTGGGTCTGCTAGTCAATTAAAGCTTCTTAGAATGATGATGAATATGTTAATTCCTTGAGGTTTTGAAGGTACAGTATATCAATAAAGTTGTATTACAATCAGAAACATTTAAATAGGACGAGAAGCTTTACACTTGCAATTAAATGTTATTGTGATAAACAAAATTTTCCTTGTTAATAATGTCAAAACTTTGTAACAGTCCTGGTTCTTAGGGGTTTGTCTGGTCTAAATATGTTTACTTTTTATATGTGACATTGGATTTTTCAGAAACAGAACAAAATGCCAATTGAGATATATTCATTTTTTATCTGATGGGATTTGGACAAAGAGTACTATGTTATATTTTATGATTGAGTGTTTATAATAATTTATTTTTGAAATCGAGGAGGTAAATAGTTAGGGTTAGCTATTTACAATTATAGTATCACTGAATAATACAACATCAAACCTTATGGTTGCAAACCTGTGCTGATCAATGCTAGTTTTATTTCACACTTTTTAGGGTAAGCTATTGATTATACTGAGATAGCATGTGTGTGTAAACACACTAGCTCGGCAGGTTTACAGTGTGGTCAGATTGAATCCAGGAAATGAAAGGTCAATGCTGACGCCCAACCCCTTATTCATAACCTGTGTTTTATTTTGAATAATTAAATCAACTATATCCTGTCATATCCATGAACTAGATAGTAACCACTGCCTTATTTATATGAGTTTGGTGTGTACCTTCAATGCATGTCATATACAGAACTTGCATGTATTTATTTGCAATTGGCCTATATTTAAACATTTTGCATTATGTTTGTGTCTTGGATGAAATAAAACTGTTCATTTTAAGTGTAAGTGTTAGAATCATTTAACAGTGCATATACTAATGCATAAACATATTAATATTGCATATTGATTTTTGACTTCAGCAGCTAAAATCCATAAGCTAATGTTTTCAGAGTTCTAATAAATATTTAACAGTGGCATCCTAAACCACAGCAACCCACTTTTACACAACGATTATGTTCTCTCTCATATCCAATCTTGCTGCTACCACTTATTTGGCATTAAAAAAACAAAACATTAGAAAGATCTTACCTCCAAAACGATCAGGAAAAATACATGATGTAACCATCTGTACAAAATTATAAAAACTTCAAATTCTAAACACAGTTCTTTAATATGATGCGATAGCATATATTCACAAAGCAAACTAATTCTGTAAGGAGGTGGAGCAAAACAATATATTAAACAAACCATGCTTTTGAAAATTGTGTGCACCAGTGTATGCTTGCTTGTTTATATTGTTTAACATATCCTCCTATTATCCGAATAATGGATAGGGATGTTCTTGTTGTTACTGCATCTTGTGAAGCACTTTGTGATGGTGGTCCACTATGAAAGGTGCTATATAAAATAAAGATTGATTGATTGATTGAATGAATGATTAGGAAGGGAGATGACAATTGCCTTTCATAGATTTAGACAGCACAGAGCAATGAAAACGATATGTTTTTTAAATATTCAACATAAAATAGTTATTTGGTATATAGTTTGGGTGCTGTTAAGACATTAGTATCCCTAAAGTTAAATAATTGACAGTCTAGGTTTATGGCCCATAAATGAATCACATATTATACCAAGAATTGTCTTTAAAAAACTTTTTTATGGGGGGTTAAAAAGCCAGACAACTGAACAATTCATCATCTGACAACCAGTAAAAGTAATTGATTACCCATGGATGATGCAAATGATACATTGCACAAGTTACACATGTTTTAGGTCATGCACAAGTTTTCTCATTGCATTATCTCTTGCTTTCCTTTCATGCCTCTTGCAAATCTTGGCATGTTCGTGTTTTTAGTAGGGTACTGTATAAGATATATAATTTTATGTTATTTTTTTTTTTGTATTGACCTTCAACAGCTACCCACATAATCTATTTTCATACTGTTTACTTTAATCTTTTTTTAAACATGGGCCCAAGCCTCTACCAGACTCCTCCTCCCAAATTCTCAGTCTGTCTGGTGGCTTGTTTCTGTACACAGTGGCTCCTTTCTCTGCCTGGAGGCAGTATGAGCTCCCAGATCCAACCCCTCGTCACACCCTGTGCCCTGATGAAGCCAGCCTGTCATTTCCTGCCACAGGATATTGTACATTAAAATGCTCTTGTAAATGGCCCACTTCTCCAGAGAGAATTTACCCCCCCCCCCCAAAAAAACAAACGCCCCTGTATATAAAACCTAGACAGGACCTTTCTTCTTTTTTTCCCAATAATTTCTTTAGCAAGTCTAATGTTATTGATATAAAAAATGCATATAATTTCAGGCCACTGATCCTCATGAAGAGAAATAAGATGACAGGAATGTCCTTGATCTGCCTGGGCTGAAATCAATGGAATTCTCAGTGCATCCTTTAAAACATAAACATGAACCTGCTGTGTAGACAGGACATTCCAGTACCTCTTTCCTGAAGGCCGAATGGTACTGTGGGCCATATGTGTTTAACGTCAGTGCTTACACTACTGTTCACTATGTAGTGTTTGTGGTTCTGACATATTAAATTAATTTAATATTCTGCATAACATTTTATCCAGATTGCCCTTAATGAGGGGCAATAAAATAATATGTTTATTTTTTTTATTTTTTTTATTGACCCAAAATATTCTGTTAATGCAATTTTATCTTTTTACATACTTAACACATTGTTATTAGGGAGCTCCCAAGTGGTGCATCCAGTAAAGGCGCTCCGTGTGGAGTGCAGGATGCGCCTTATAGCTTGGAGATCGCAGGTTCGAATCCAGGCTATGTCATTGCTGACCGTGACTGGGGGTTCCTAGGGGGCGGGGTACAAGCGTAGCCCAGGTAGAGAGGGCTTAGGTCGGCAGGTTCACCAGCGACCCCTGTGGCTGATAGGGTGCCGAAAAATGACGGATTGGCAGGAACACGTTTTGGAGGACGCATGTTTCAGCCCCCGTTTCCCGAGTCATCGGGAGGTTGCAGCGGTGAACCGGGATAAAAATAATAATTGGGCATTCCAAACTGGGGAGAAAACCGGGGTAAAAACCATTGCCTACTACTAAATTTAAAAAAAAAAAAAACATTGTTGTTTGTACTGTATATCTGAATTTTTTTGAGGCTCGATCAACTGTATTCCAGTAGCATTCGTTTGAAAATGATTTCTTCTGTAATGTGTGGTGGTGTCATCACAATAAGCTTGTAAAACCTTTAGCTAGTTTTTCAATCCTGTAAATATGAAATTAGGCAACCTGTTAAATCTAGGATACTAGCCTTGAATTGCTGGTGTTCAAAAAAAATAAGCCTGAATCCATGCTTAGTTTATAATGTGATTCAATCATGTATTTTTTTAAAATTTATTAAAAATAGCATTTGACAGGAACATATTTTGCAAATTATTTAGCTTTCACTTTTGGTCGGGAAAGATTACCATAGTATGTTTATATTATAAACACACCATGGGCAAAGTGACTTTCTGATTACATCATTGGAATTTGGTAACCACATTTTTTCAGACATTGAGAACCCATTTTTTTTTACTTGGAGACACAATTTGTTATTTAATATAACAGTGAAAAGATCTCTTTACTTGATTTATGCACTTTTGGCAGTTGTCATAGCAACAGTTCTAATTGAAATAAATCATGATGGAAAAATTCATTTCATTGAATTATGACAACCTGTTTAATGATGCTATAAAACATATGTCTATATTAATTATAAAGTATTCATTGTCATTGACTCATGAGTTTGAAATGCATGATACAGTTCAAGACATTTGTTCAAGATGTGACAACAGATCAGTTTTGTGAATATCAACCTTTATTTTATTAATAAAAACACTGTTAAAAAAAACATTCTTCATATAACTCATTAGTTCAATCTTTGTGAAGAAGCTTGATGTGGTTAATAAAAGTACAAAAGTTTTAAAGACAAAAAACACAATTATGTCAATGTATATTACAATTTGATCTGAATATGCAGACATTACTTATTTCATTTTACTACTAAATATTACCTGCAGCCAATTCTAAAGGCAATATGCCTTATGATTTACTTTTAGTAAATCATCTCCTTATCTGCAGTTTACAGTTCTTTCCTTTTTACAGAGGCTGGGTGTACGTTTTAATTATGGCAATATGATATTAAAATGTATACAGATGGCAACTTCAAGGCTCTGCCATATAACATATAATAAGCCAGTTTTTAATTGACGGCTACAAGATTCAATATACAGTACTACCCAAACTCGTTAATGCAAGAGGTTAGCAGCAATATATTTCTGCCTTGCACTGCACCAAATAATCATAAATCCAGCCCATAATCAACCTCCAATCCTCATGACAGCCTAGTCGACTGAAAGATTTCATAGGGACTGTGAAAAAAATACAAAGAATGATACAGTTCAAATGAATACCACATTACAGTTTAAAGCTGAAATATTAATTAAAAACATATTTACATTGCATTGATCTAATAAAAAAAAAGCATGAGACCCCAAAATAAGCATGGGAATCAAAGAAAAAGAAAAATAGTAATAAAAAAAGAATGCATCTTCATTGGGGATTTTTCAAAGATTAGATTTTTACACAAACCGCATTATATTGCAATGATGTTTCTCCATTAATTATTATGACATTGCTAAGTAAAACCTGACATTGCTAAGTAAAAGAAAAAAAAGGAAAAAAAAGGTTTTTACAAAAATCATTTAAACAATTTAGATATACAAACCTAATGGTTTATTTTTTTATATATAATTAATGCATTTGGTTAAAGAGCATTTTTGAATGTAGAAATGTGTTAATTTATTCCAGTCGGAAATGTGCACTGCCAGGAGAGTTTTGTTAACTGGTCCTATGTTGTAGCAAAAGGGGATAAACTGAAGTGACTTAACTTCACAGCGAGAACACAGAAAAGCATCAAACACTAAGCCAGCTGTAGCCGCCTGCAAAGCAGAGATATTAGAATTCAGAAGATACCCCCACTTTATGAGCTCCTATACCAAGTTTTAATGATTTAGCAGAGAAACGTCCTAAATCAGGGCTTTTTAAGTCAGCAAGTTAACAAATTGAATTCAAAATGTGATATTTTCTGCAGGACTCAAGCTGCAAGTTCTGTATGATAGAGCTTCACAGTTTAACATCTGTGCACATGTAGATACTGTACTATTATGCTGGGTGACATTAAGATGCATTTAGTTCACAACTAAAATAGCTATATACAGTATACTACAGTATTATCAGCCACAGATATAGGTAAAGCAAGCATGCTCCACATTAGTTTGCTGGTTGGGTGATCAGGAATGCTTTTTGACATGAACGTGTTTCATTCGAAAAAATATATATATACCTGTGGTTTACAAAAAGTATATGTACAAAAATTGAAACACATCAATTCGTTTTTAACTTATTTTTCTATACCAGTAATAATATTGAGAAAGCAGACATGTATGTACTATAGACTGTTTATTAAGAAAGCTTGCCCCATTAAAAAAGGGTGCACTGGTCTTCATATAGAAAAGGCAGCTCTTCTGTATCTAGAAAGGGGTTCTCTACTAATCTGCAGTCATTCCAGCAAAAACGTATGTGATGTTGCACCTCGTCATGTACCAGCAATGTTCACAAGAAATTGCTCTTTTGAAATTGTCATGCAAAACCAGAAAAAAGGTAAAACCGGTAGACCAGTGGTCTGCCTGGGGAACACTTGGCAAATTAATCAATAAAGGTATATATATATATATATGTACACACACATCCTTTCTGCTTCGGAAAGCATCAAGGCCTAATGCCAGTTTTAGTTTTACTGAATTTGTGCAGGTCTACTGACTCTCAGACCAAGTGCATCTTTCACAGAAATGTCAACAACATTTACTGTAGGATCTCAGTGCTGTTTTAAATGAATCTTACTTATTATGCTGATTCTGTCATGCAATTGTATTCCTAGGCAATGGGCCATAGCACCATGACAAACTTGATGATAATTAGTACTTTGGGCTTATGGTTATGAATTTCCTCAAACAATATAATATATATATATATATATATATATATATATATATATATATATATATATATATATATATATATATATATATATATATATATATATTGTAGCGATCTCGGTTAACGTAGGCAAGCGCATCACACAGGGTGAGGCAGTCCACACACAGGCAGAGGGCGGGTGCAAACCCGGGACCTCTCACACTAAAGCATAGCACTGATACCGCTGTACAAAAGAGCTGACTCCTTTTCAAGGAGCGTATATCGCGCCCACCCTCTGCCTGTGTGATGTGCCTGTCTGCGTTAACCGAGATCACTACAACATATATGCATGAGCAAAAGTCACAAGGCAGTGACGTCAGCTCCCTAGCAACAAGCCTTCTATGTTGGGAATGGATTATTTTAATGTAGTTGGTTTGTGTATTTGAGAAAGGAGAGGAAGACTCATGAAATTAATTGGAGACTGAAGTTGATGAGAAGCAATTACTCTCTGCAGTACAAATTAAAACGGTGTGCTGCTTTTTATACGCAAAATGAGAAAAAGTGGGTTGCGTAGACGATTTATATTATTATTAATTTCTTAGCAGACACCATTATCCAGGGCGACTTACAATTGTTACAAGATATCACATTATTTTTACATACAATTACATTATTTTTTACACATTATTTTTACATACAATTACCCATTTATACAGTTGGGTTTTTACTGGAGCAATCTAGGTAAAGTACCTTGCTCAAGGGTACAACAGCAGTGTCACCCACTGGGGAACTGTAGGGAGTAAAACTAGGGAGTGGTAGGTACAGTATTTGTTAGGTATGGGTTCTCTCGCTATATCGCGGCCCTCGATATAGATTTATATTGGACCCTGACACCCGCGATATATCGAGTTGGTGGTGTGTATTTATTTTATTTTTTTCATATTTAGAAACAGCAAAGGCCCCTCTATGAAGCTAAGTCAACAGGATATGAAGAGACTGCACCTAACTAGCCCACCTTATGAAAGGTCAAACTCAGGTCATGTAAATCTGACAAAATTCAAAGAGAGAAACAGAAAATAAAAACAACCAATTTCATCACCCCACCCAAACATCCCTCTTTCAACAGAAGATCTGGGTGTTTTGAGACAGGGTTCACCCATCACTGCTATTCTTCCACATGGTGCCTGCAACCCATTGTTTCTCATTTTCCCTCATTGATCTACCTACCTCATTTATCATAGATAGCTGATGGTATATTAACCAACCTGATCACGATACATACCTGCTTATTTAGGGTGTGCAGAAGACCCATTACTCATTCTCAAGTCCTACTCAGACTCGTATTGTGACATCATATTTTGTATGGGTGCTCAGAGATGAGATGAGGTCAGGTGAACTAAAACAGGAAGTGCCAAGAAATACATGTTTGCCTCAATTTGATTAAAAAATGTCCAGACAGTGCTTATATATCTATTTAACAAGGGTTTTGATTGTGAAAACCTAATCTCTATTTTCTTTTTTACTTTATTGTACAGTTTATATGTGAAGTGCTAGTCCCTTCTCAAATGTATTGGCTCTCTGTTCCTAGACTTGACGGACATTACTGAAAAATTTTCAGAATTGTAATGGATACGCTGATGCACTTTATGTACTACATGTAGTTTCTTTTTGTGATTTTTTTCAAGTATGGGACACTGATAAAATTACATTGAATCAAATGACTGTATGACTCAAAGGTTGACATGGTATGAATTGATATACTATGTACCAGTACTGTACATATACATTAAATATAGTCCAGCAGAAGGCCCCAGTGAGGATACAGTTGCTTTAAGGGTACAAATAGCAACCCTAAATTAATTATTTATTAGCACTAATGGGTGCCTCAGTGTTATCTTGGTAGATTCGTTCAGAGTACAAGGGCACCAACTATACACTGCATTTCAACCCATCTGTTTTAAGACAAAATGGTAGCTATATAGACACTGATTAAAACAAAAAGTGTTACAGAAATGTGGTTATTTCGATTAGTTCAAGAGTAACAGTCTCCAAACTCAAGGCTGATAGATCAAATGAATTCCCCTACATGCAGGATGATGTATAGCTGTCTCTCAATAGTCCCTTATCACTCTGTAGTTGCATGGGCTTAACAGCACTTTACATTCTGAATTGGAATGGGCTTATACTGCTGGCAGATCTCCCCTCCTCTACAGCTACATTGGATATGTTCTCCTTTCAAACAGAGAGACAGACCTCGTCTGCATTTTAGACCTAATGCACACAGTCTAAATAAACCCACATCAATTAAAAATCAATTTTAACTGAAAGAAAGAAGAATGTATTATTGCACAGATTATATATATAATAGATGGGCTTCAGTGAGTTACAGGAAAATAATTCCATCTAGAGAGAGAGAGAGAGAGAGAGAGAGAGAGAGAGAGAGAGAGAGAGAGAGAGAGAGAGAGAGAGAGAGAGAGAGAGAGAGAGAGAGAGAGAGAGGGTTTATGTGACGTCATAAACTACAAGACCGTTAGGTCAAGTAGTTTATAAACTGTCACAGAAACCCGAGATGGAATTATTTTCCTTTTACTCACTTAAGCCCATCTCTTATTTTTTGTAATACATGGATATTATCTGTGATAAATAAGACAATAAACAGGTGTTAAGGTTCAAATTGCAAGTGAATTTAATGAATAATAAATATAATTTTCTTTTTGATAAGTATTTTTTTTCTTGTGTCTGCTTCGCTTGTGCCGCAGGCCATCTTTTCTCGGCTGTCCGTTGTATGAGTGTGACTGCCTGTGCAGTACTGGTGTGTGTGTGTTGTCTTTCAACCTACACCTTCCGGGGCTGTGTTCTATCCTGCCCCGCTGCCTCGGCCCGCCCACCTCGGCCTTCAAAAAAAAAAAAAAAGTGTGTTCTCCCTTCTCTTTTTTCTCACAACTGAGCTCTCGCCTGCCGCGGCTTCGGCCTGTGTGTCTCCCCTGCTGCATGCTGCGCGCTGACCAGGTGGCTGACTTCACGTGGTTGGGTAGGCACCACTGCATTAGCTTCCCCCCTGTGCTTCAGTACCTCGGTGCATGTTCAGCCCTTGATACTTTGGTGCCTCGGCGCGCACGGTACTTCAGTGCCTTGGTGCTTGGTGCACTCGGTGCGCACGGTACTCTGTGCACGTGGTGCGTTTAATCTTCTGTGAACTGAGCTATAAACGCTGCACAACTTCGCTGCGTTTAATCTTTTTCTTTTCAACAGTTTACATCACTTTGTAGTCTGCTTTTCTAACCTTACAGCACTCGCTGTTTTGTGTTTTTTCCTCTGCTATTGCAGCTAAAAAAAAACAAAAAAACACTAAGTTATACAAAGGTAAGAACGCTTCATTATGTCTGTTATTACAGTCATGATGGTCGTGTGGTGTTGAGTTGGGGGATACATCCATATTGTTTTTTGCGTATGACCACTCCCATGTGTATGATGCTTATGACACCCCCCCCCCCGGGCTGACACCTCGGACCTTATCACCACCCCAGGCGTGGTATATATCATGGGAACTGCACGACCCCTCGTGGTTTATACCTTACACACACACACACACATACACTATATATATATATATATATATATATATATATATATATATATATATATATATATATATAGACAAAGGGTATGATGGTAAGTCTGGTCCCTTAAATACACTCATTTTTCTAATTTTATTTTTTCCATTACCATAGATCTTATTTTCTATCATTTGTAAGAACACATCATCGCAAAACAGATATATTCTGAATTTAAAACAAAACAAGTTGAGCCTTGTCAAACTTTTGAATTATTTCATAACTTTCTGGGGCCAGTGTCATCATCTGTGTGGTCCCTGTTCAAACACGATATGTTGTACATCTAGTGGCACATTTTTCAATTGAATAACCACAAAAAGCAGATATTTCTACAAGAATAATTGAAAAGTCAGAAAGTGCTATAAATATTATGTAGAAGAAATCCTGCTTGTCTTGTGTTTTTTTTTCATCCCCATTTGGAAATCATAGCTTAGGGAACAGCAATGCATTGACATTAAATAATTGATTGAATTTAGGATTTTAGTTATTAGCTTTGTGGACTTTAAGGTTAATAATACAGCTGTATCTGCATAATGAGTGAACAAAATAGAAGCTTTCATTCCACACACACACTCTACCTTCAGCGTGATCACATTTAATTTCTTGTTTTCTTTTATTTCCTTGTCTATTACAAATGTTGTCACATGCCATTTTACAGTTTTTATATACAGCTTCATTTTATACTTGAATGCCTCATTCAGATTCATCCATTATATTACACTATGATCATCTACAAAATGAATTATATCTCTTTCTTGCAAGAGCGCCAAGCATTATTGTAGTTTATGCTTAATGTATCATTTAAATGAACAGCTTTAAAGGTTAACTCAGAAGAAAGCAAATCAAAATTAGAGACTAGATATTTGTCAAGAATTGTGTACCAGAATCTCAGGTAGAGGTAAAGAGAAAACAGAAGCACCAGATAGAAATGTAGCAAACCACAGAAATAAAAAAATATTATCGTGCTTCAACCACAGTGTAATAACAGTAATTAGAAGACATCTGCCGTTAATACAGCTACGTCACTGGATGCATTTAATTACCCATTATTATTATCTCACACTCCAGAAGTATGCCCTATTACCAAGAATACATTCAGGGGTTCCGCCCCATGATTAATGCCATTCAAACATCTCCACTGCCAGCAGGTGACCTTGAGCTTTCGTTGCCTATTTGAAATCATATTGAAAACAGTTTATTTGACATATTGTATTACAACCCCTCAGTGACATTCAGGAATGGATGGCATGCTGTAAACGTGAAGGCTATCAAATAATAATTAGTACAATATTCAATGGTGTCAATGCCTTCGGTATGTTTAATTGGTTAAATGAATTGAAACTAATGAACATTTCTGGCTGCATTAACCAGGTTAGCATAACACATTATTAAGGAATATGAATCAAAAGAGAGCTGGGTTCACTTAAAATCTGAGTCCTCTGTTTTTCATTCTTATCTTCTGATACACAATATTAATACAAGACCATTAGGAATTAGATAGCATTTGCACATTTACATAGACTGGTTTGCTGATCAAGACTGGAGTTATATGTATCAGGCTTTGAAATCTGACATAACAATATAAACCTGTAAACAAGCAAAGTGGCTATAGTGTATTTATCTCCACAAAAACATAAGTAACACTTTCTGCTTTAATTGTACTTGTAAAAGAAAATATGATTATGTTCAAATTAGGTTTGTGGCATCATTAATGTACTATAACATTTCAAATAATTCAAAATAAAAAATGGTTCAAATAATAAGAGCTGTATGTACATTCCACCATAGCTTGTCATTTAACTGTATAACCTGCAATAATGTCTCTACATTATTGGGTTTTTTTTTACATTTCTATTTTAAGAAAATACATGAAAATCCTGTGAATTTAGAAAAGGGATGTGTACTGCAAATGCATATTGTAATTAATCCATAAAAAAACAAAACAAAAACAAAGAAAGCCTTCCTGTATAAGCTGTAAGTCTTGATGTAAAACTAATTCAAAATGTAATACTGGATTTGCAGTTATCATTGCTCCAACCATTTTTCATCCAAAATCAAATTGCCTGCTCTATAGCCTTGCCAAATTTCAGTTTAATTTATTTTTTTCAAAAAGAACAGACACATTTCTATCATCTTTAGCACAAATGTGGAGTTTATAATAGAAAACAGATGGGAACTTAATGAGATTGCCTTGTGTTATCATTATACAATAAAAATAAATGAGCCATTGTAGAAATATAAATACAAGTATTAATGGAAACGTGTAATTCATTCCAATGTGTATCAGATTCTATAGAGTATAGCATGCATTTATCCACATCTCTCCATAAATGCTTGAAACCTGTTTGCAAAACAAAACAAAAAAATCTCCAAAATTCACAAAGAATGCTATCTTGTGCATTTACATAAAGGTGTTGTGGATACTGTCAGGTCCGCAGCAGAATTCCAGTTAGATCAGAACTCCTACAGTATGTGTTTGTTGATGCATGGTTTCTTTATCAGAGCAGCAGTACCATCTCTCATCCATTTTGGCACAGTGGCCTGGCTGATGCAGCAAACTTTGCCATATGGTGCTTGATTTAAACCTGTAGCTGGATATCCCAGCTGGCTATAACCTCATGGGGTGATTTTAAATAGTTTTTCTGCCCACTGACTTCTATGTTAACTCCCAGTTACTCAGCCTGGTTTGCAATCTCACATCATTCACATCTAGGTTATATTTTCTTAACCAGTAACAAGAATATTAAATGCAAGTATGATTTATACAAAATTATGATCAAACAGAAACTGTTTTTGTACTGTTCTGTGTGTGTACTTTATATAAGGAGAATAACAAAAAAATAAAAATATACGGCAGGACTGTCCAACTGATCATTAGTAAGCCATGGCTATTTTGACTTAGAGGTGAAGTATTCCATTTAAGCTGGTGTCTGGTTTTTCTTCTGTTTAATTTACTTTATACTTTAGTTTTATTAAACTAAGCATGTGGCTTTCATTAAAAAAGGTTGAGTAGCTCTAAACACAGTAAAAACATAATTTTCCATTGTATTAATATAAGAAGCACCTATTTATGACACATATCCAATACTTTTCAACAGGCACTTTTTCGAAAATGTAGTTTGAATATATACAACATAGTTACAGTATGTCACATCTTCTTGCTACTCTTGTTAAAAAATAATCAGGATGCTCACACACTAAAACACATGCAATCTTAATTACATTTGTAGTTTTGTATGCTATGTAAGCAATAAGGCACGACAGGGTGTGGGATATACTCTAATATCCAGACGCCCCGGGTGCGTTATAAGTCACGAGGCGAAGCAGAGTGGCTTTAACTGCCCGGGGTGTGTGGATATTAGAGTATATCACCCTGAAGTGCCTCATTGCGCTTATAAAATGGATCAACCAACATTACAAAAAAAATAAATAAAAAAAAAAAAAATAAACAAAAAAGTCATTTTTATTAAATATCCTTCCACCTCTGCCCGACCTTAGAAAAAATAGTCCCTTAAAACATAAAAAAATAAAACCAAAAATGCATTAATTAAAAAATAATTTCAGACGTTGAATTGAACATTGCCATTGAAAGTCAAGTTTTGATTCATTACACTTCTTGTAATTCTTGGTTTATTCATTACATTTTAAAGTAAAATATTACTGTCCATTTTCATTATGATTATGACACAGCACAAATGAGTCTGCCTTCAAATCACACAGACCCTTCCTCACAAGACCTGCAATAGTATCAGATGAGAGTGCTTTTTTTTTTTTTTTTTTTTAATAATCCTTTGTTATCTGGGGTAGTAACGACGTTATTTGCATGGAATAACCGGTTACTTATCAAACTGGCTTTGCAATTTACAGCTTGGCAACGTGGAGAACTACAGGGCAAGTGTTAAGAAACAATTCAAAACAATGCATGGCACAGCAGAAGACATGATACCATCGTATCTGGACACATTTAAAAGGTATGGCAGGAATTGTCGAGATGAATTTATAAATATTCAGCATCATCAGATCACACATCTGCGCAAACGGGGGGGGGGGGGTAGGAGGACAGCAGGGTCCAGTGGCAGCAGGCAAGCAGACTGAAGAACGGACAGCAGGAGCAACGGCAACAACACATCTTTTAACCCCAAAGTCTCGTTTAAGAGGGACACAAATCTTTTGTGAAAAGCTGAAAGTTTAAGCGATATGTTTTGTACTATTTATTTTCAAAATGGGATAGGGAAATGCCGTAGTTCAGGGAGAAGGAACAGAGCGATCAGAATGGCGAGTTTTGAATATATTTAAATATTTACTTTTGCTTTTTTTCACTACTTTAATTTATCATTGGTGTCCGATTCAGATTCATTCAATATCGTACACTTCGGTTTCCCAAAAGTTCAACATTTACATAAATCTCGTCAGTCATGTTTATTGCGATAAATTCCAATATGTCTGCCATTTTTGTTTTTAAATTCTAGTGGCGTATGGATATCTGCCAGTGATTTGCCCGTTTTTGAAAAAAAGTGCCGACGCATGGGAATATGCTGTAATATTCACACCCCCATGTGACCTGTTTTGACCAATCTGTATAGAGTATTTAAAAGACCCATTTTATAATACTTTACAGAAGCTGTCTACATATTTGTTCTCTAATTAACTGGAATGATTATACTGTACTGTAATATTTTTTTCATTTAAGTAAATTACATATTTTTATACTAAAATGGCAGCTCATACATATTGTCACTATAGTAGACTATATACTTGCTGTCTTTTTCAACTGAATTTATATTAATTAATTGATTGTGCCAATGTCAATACGCTTTAGAGAACTATGTCTGTCAAAAAGCACATTGCTTGTCTTCCACCAGTCAGCAATTCATAAAGGTCTCGTCTTGTTTTGCGTGTCAGCCTAAATAACCTGAGACTTATTCAGCAGGATTTGTAAAGTATTGCGATTTTCTAACGGGACATGTCAATTCAACAAGCTCAGTCAGATTTAGAAGATGCTTTTCCACCAAGGCCAGCCTGACTAGGACAAATTTGCTTTTTTCAGTTCAAAATTATGCCCTTCAACATTTCCCGCTTTAATTTAGTACTGCTGCTTTATATACAATTGCTCACTGAAGACAAAAAATAATTTGTTATGTAACACTTGAAATGTATTTGCTTACGATTGTAAGTCGCCCTGGATAAGGGCGTCTGCTAAGAAATAAATAATAATAATAATAATAATGTCGAGATCTATATTCTGATGTCCACGTAACAAGTTTTATATTATTTTTGTCCTCAAGCCACCATAGTTATGCTATATATTGGAATACAGTATACAGTATTCATGCATATTGACAAATAAATGTGCAGGGAGATCGGAAACATTTTCAGCAGCTGGTGCTATTGGGCTATCTTTCAACATTAAATTATTCCGAACACAGAAGAAAGCCTGGCCATGAAGCACACAAGTCATCTTTGTAAATTCTCAGTCACAGATGAAGTCAAAAGAAATCGGCTTAGCTTTGACGATGGGGTAAGGCGGAATCAGAACTGTCTAAGCGTTAATAATCTCCATAGTTGGGAGCCTGATTTTAATTTTTAATGCGTCGTGTAGAAATGCTTCGATGGATGATGTTGCCATGGGAATTAACAGTAACCCTACAGACACTTCACAACACTGTACCCCCATTTCAGTTACATTGGCGGCTGATATCAAATGTGTTTAAAAAATGGAATACAATCTTTGAACTAATTTCTAGCATTTAATAGCTACCTTTGGCTTGGTTGGTTATGGGTTCAGAGTCTAAATTTAATGTTCTTATTGTTTTTTCATTCTCTGAATATACTATTATAGTAAATTCTAAATGATGGTTACAATTTAATAATTGAATTACAGTGGGAAATGATGTTGTTCCACTGTTGTTCTATTTGAATTCATTTTTCAAGTGGGTATCCACAAGCAATAACAGTAAATACGATTTATTTGACCATTTCTGTCCATTATTTAATTGTATTTAACACAGGCATAACCAAAGTGATATGACAAAAGAATTTTACAGGGATGCAGAAACAAATTGGACTATTATTAACTTTATAACAGCAAACAAATTTTTAAAATATTGTAAAAGGTACAACCAGTGGATTTTGTATCTAGAGATACACAATGAATCCACAATTCTTGCGCAAAATGTATGTGGGATCATATACAGTACATTTAACACATGGAAAAATGAAATTCCATGAGTAGTTTCAATATATACTGTAGTTTCAATATATACTGCTTTAAATATGAGTCTAAAACTATACACGGTATTGTTGCCTCATTCTAAGGTTGTTTTGAGGAAAATAAACGATTTTGCATTTTACAGAGTTCAGTGTATTATACTGAGAAATCAGTTATTACTTTTGTTTATACTTAAGGAAGTGAGAAGTCACTCAGCTATAGCTTTTTAAACACAAAAATATAAGCTAAACATACCTTTATTCACCCAATACATTTTTGACTAAGATGCACAAGACAAAAGCTTATATGAACACACGTAATTGAATTAGTAACTACAATGTATATCTGCAATGTAATTAATGCCACTGAAAATAAAATGTTAGCATGAATCTGTGTTTCTTATTGATGTCTCTAAAATGCTTTAATGTATAATTACTTACCAAAAAATGTATTAACTATTCTTGATAATAAATCACATGTATTGTTGTAGTTATTTATGATTTTTTTTTTTTATCATACCTTAAAAAGAAAAAAAAACTGCCCTATTTATACATATAGCTTTCATTTTTTGTCATGTTCTATCAACCATTGGGTAGATTCCTGATTACATTCATCTTCTTCGGTTCAATAATTTAAATCTGGAACCATTAACCGTAATAAGCATCTAAGTAGGAAGTAGTCATTTGAGGATGTTGTCATTAGTTAACTGAAAGTAACTATGCTTTGGACTATCTGGCATTTTGAAAACAGCTTTTGTGGGTGAAACAATTTCATGAATACTTAATTAATCAGATTTTTTTCATGAATGTATTTATTTGTTAAATCTCCTAGTTCTATTGAATGTAAACACATACTCCACTGCATGGCTTAAAACAGTTGGTTTAACAAACCAAATCTCTTCATTCATCATTTCCTAGTACTAAATGGCTTTTAAAAATGTAAAATCTCCCTTTCCCACCAGTTTTTCTGTATTAGAAAACACAAATAGGAGATAACTTTCAAATAGTTTTTTTTTTAAGTGCTCTATTATTTTGATTAGAGTCTTTTTTAATAGCCAAGTGCCAAAGAATACTAAGACAATATTTCTCACATGTAAAAAAAAAAAAAAAAGTTAGCCATTAAGAAACATAGAAAAAAGATATAATATATTGAAAAAATAATACATTATTAATAACAAAACATTTCATTATATTTTTTTTCAAAGCCCATCTGCACATCCTGCTAAAGACTGTTAAGGATATAGAAGCCTACAATTTATGAAACAGGAAGAAGTGTCATACACAAATGCTGTAGTTAAGTCTGTCGGTTTGCATTCATAAAACCTTTCATTCATTTTAACTAACTTTGCGGCATGTATGTAGATGCCCACAAATACCACCTTGGTTATTACTGTACTGATCTTTTTGCTCTTCCTTTTCTAGTATCAGATAATAATATAAAAAACAAACTGTTATTGCCGGTATCTGAAGTCTATCTTTTTTTTTTTGCCATATTTATTTTAAATTCTTCGTTGAAGCTGAAGCCTCAAAAGAAGCAGTGTGGTTATACAAAGTGCCGGGGCTGTAAAACCAGTACTTAAAATGTCCTTTTCAGACATGCTATTGAATGAATTCTGGTCTGTTATTTGCTCAGAAATAGGTCCAGCGCTGTTTACTCAAAGTGATGAGCATATCACTATTACCACTACCACACAACCCTCACCCCCATCACATCAGTCCCCCATTGTCATGAGTGATGCTTTGTCCATGTTAAGTAGAGCATAGCATATTCTGACAGTTACAACTACACCTGTTTCACTTCCTGATGTTAGCTTTTTTTGTATCTTACACTGTGTGTTTATCTTTCCACTACATAAAACTATCTTGGTGAAAAAACTGCTCTACATGTCTAAGGTGAATTTGCTGAATTTAGTTTGTGAAAAAAAGGCATTTTATCTATATTTAAGAAGGCAAGAGGAAACAAACCATGAAAATGTTGTTGGAGACACTATTATGATTCATGGCCTATTTTATTAAACATATTTGTCCAAATGGCTAGAAAATCTGGAGATATTTTCTTTTGCACACATTTTAGACTATGATGTTTTAAACAAATTATGACTATGGTGTATGTGTAAATAAACAACTAGTTAAAAACGAGGATTTCATATTTGAATATGTAAAACCAAAATGATATCTTGTTTTGGCTATTAAAGATTCTAGAAAACTGGGGCACAATTGTGTAAAATAATTTGAGGGAAAAAGTACCTCCTGCACATCACAACTACTGAAAAGCACTTTCAACAGAAATGTGGTACTGCTGATAGAAGGATTAAGGCAATATCTGCTTACAGATCAGAACTATATGAATGATAGAGTGTGAAAGCATTAGGTAATGTCACAGGAAGTTCAGAATAAGCTTCTGGTAAATGCTGCAGCGCAGTCATTTTGTGTGGTTAGCATGTTATAAATAACTAATAGAAAGCCAATGGAAATTAGTTCTTGATGGGACACTGTGACAGAAAGACAATGATTCTTGGTGGTAAATCTCCCTCCCGACCTGTGAGGGCGCTAAGTAACAGGAACAGAGTACCCTGGACTACTTGGCCTGACACTTCTTTCCGAGGGTTAAAAGGAAGTCGGTCACTTAGAAAAGGGGCGGAGCTTCGGTACACAAACTCATTGACCCGGAAGGACCTGTGTTGTTGTGAAATAATCGTGTTTGTTTTGTGCTGTCTATTTGTTACTTGTTATCACTAGACAGCTATCACGTTCCGGAGCTGGCGCCAGCACAAACCCGGATCAGCACTGCACTCATATCACAATAAACTGTATTTGTACCACAATCACTAATTCACACACTAAAAGTACTTGTGTATGTTGAAAAGTCTGCAAAAAAGCTTGGTAAAGCCATAGCAACAATTCTAGGTAGAGGATTTGCTTAGATGCACTTGAGTTTATCTTGTTTTCATTGGGTTACAGCTGACTTTGAGATGCAAGGCTCTAGTGTTAAATCAACATAACCCTCTTTAACAGCCAAATTAGGCCACTGAGAAGAAAACGTGTCATAAAAAATGTGAATAAAAACAACATGACCTATGTAGTGCATCATGGCAGCTGCAACGTGAATAACATAACAAGAGAAAGCTTTGCAGAATATTGATTTAATGTACCACTCAAGCAGTAGAATATCTGGAATCTGAATTATCCATGCTCTATTTCTCTATACCTTGAACATTACTTTCACTTCCCTCTCAAAGGAACATGAACTGAAAACAAGGATTCTCAACTTAATAGGGGTATGCATATGAGTATTTTATTTTCCAACTTTAGATTCGCTTATATAGGTAACATTTTAAGAATCCATTGGTTTTATTAAAAATGCATGTGGCTGTAGTGTTCAACCAACCATTTACTTGATCGGACCCTATTTTTGAAAATCTATGGGAGGAATAAAACTAGCCAGAAACAACTACGTTGTAGGCAGTTGTTATTCTGGATAGTTTCTTTCTAGTTTCATACAGTCAATATTATTGTATTCCTCTGAAAATATGCATTTCTTTAAAATGATCAGCTTGGATGTGGATTTCTTATTAGTTTTTGCTGTTCAGTGTCAGACCACTCCTATCCCAGCAAAAAGGTAATATTAAAACCAAGAAATGTTGGGGCCCATACTCAAAAGGAAAAATTGGGAAATATGTGTACATTGGGTAGTTCTGTGAAATAATCCTATTTTTATAACATGGCACCCTTTCTAAAACCATGCTCACACTCTGGAACTGTATTTTTGGAATGTCTACAGTGTAGGCAGTTGTTATTAAGTTAGCTTTTAAACCTGGGAACCGTAGATTGAATAGGTTGTAAATAAATAAAGATGTACTTGCTAACCTTTATTACCCTGTCGAAATTACTGATTGTAAAGCCTTTTTCTTCACAATGCATCATCAGATGTCTTCAGTGCATTTGCATAGACCCTTCCCAATCTAAAGGTCTTCCACTAGCTAAGAAAGAAGTATACATGAAATTCCTTATGGATATTCAGTTGATTAGTGTTTGAGCGCTCTATATGAGTGAAAAAAATATGTGTTTTCTGAACTTCTGGGCAGTGTCTAACGGCTGCTCCTACAACTTCCAAACTCACAGGTGCCTCTGTATCTTCTAATGTTCTAACTAATATGTGTTAAACATACTGTTAAATGACCAAGTAACACTAATCCTATTTATTGTAAACACAGGAAGGCAGTATGTGTATCCATAACAAAAAGCTGTATTCTTCTATTTAACTTCCCACTGCCAAAAGACATTAAAAATTGGCATAGTCTCTTCAGAGAGAAAAAAAACACACACACAGAAATGAAACCAGAGCAAGGCTCATTCTAATATCAGCTATTGTTGTGACAACCCCTGAAGAACAAAAAGGAGATGAAGTTAAAGGTTATGGCATTTGACCTAACATGCCAAAACTTAATATTGCATATACAATTATTTTGCTTTTGTATGTATGCAACAGTAAAAGTATACCATAGTAATATATGTTATATTAGCCTACATTTTAAATTAGAAACATTAAAAGGTTTACTCTTTATAGTTCTTTTTTGTTTACACTATATTGTTTTTACATTAATAATTAACCCTGCTGTAGTTTCTTTTAGCCGTATATTTGAAATGCTGTCATCTGACAACACACTTTAGTTTTGCTTTTTTGACATCCCCACAGCTATGTCATACTAGTGGAATCCATAGTGCGAAAACAATACTGTATTTAATAGAAAAGCAGCATGAGCAGTATTTTTTTTTCTTTAAAATCGTTTTATTTGAAACAGCTTTGTGGGCAGTGAGAGCCAGTAGCCCCGGGGTAAAAATGGATTATTTCACGCCATTTCACAGTCTAAAATAAACATAATATTTATTAAAGCAGTAAAAATAGCATTGTCACATTGAAAACTGATACTTTTCTCTAGAGTTATTATACAGCAAATGTTCCTAAATATTTAAATGGTTACCTGAAAAACATGAAATGCTAAATGGTAGAATATTTCGTTTTTTATGTCCACCTTTTAAAGGCAGTCTATTTTCATTATCAGTAAATTATCAAACAAAATAAAAACATAAAAATAAGACACATGAAATGTCTCCTTCTTGTACTGGACAGTGATCTCAATTCTTTAGCAGAAATATTTGGTAACACTTTAGTTTTGGGAGCCATTATAAGTGATTATAAATAATCTATAAACATGTTATTAATTATGCTATTAACATTCCTATAATAGAAATAATAAGACTACTATTATACACGTTTGCCATTGTTCTTTTTTTTTGCTATTGTTTATAATCGCTTATAATGTGTCTGTCTGTCTTTTCAAGTCTGTTTGTCATTTTATGTCTGTATTTATGTGTCTGTCTCACCAACTGTATGGGGCTGCTTTGTTTCTGGAAGTTATTTATAGTATCACTTACTTTAATGCAGCTCGTGTTTTTTTCGTTGAAGGCATTGAAGAAATCGTGCAGCTCTATGCAGTGTGTTCAATCATTTATCAGGAAGCAAACTAAACCAGCTAACAGGTTCCTAAATGCAGCATAAAGGCCATTGCACTGGATCCTTTCTGTCATTTAGCATCCATCATCCGAAAAAGTCGTACTTCAAAGCACTGATGTGCAGTGGAGACTTTGTAGTAAATATACCTAGTTTCAGTATTTTAATAAATAAAATAATACAATTCTGTTGTTAATTCTTAAATTTGATCAGCAAACGCTAATGGAAGTTAAAACGTCTGTTAATTATTACGTTTCTACTAGATCTACAATATACAGAATACATACTATATATATATATATATATATATATATATATATATATATATATATATATATATATATATATGGAAGGAAACGCAAATGGATGGAGACACATATGGATCACATTAGTTTACTGTAAAGCTACATCTTAGTTGGTGCTTATCTTGGCGAGAGCCGAGTTCAAATCAGCATGAACTTATAACATCTACTCTTGTGTAATGGAAATCAAAAGTTGGGAAGCTAGCAATGAGCTACCGGTACCGAAAATACTTTACCATAATGACCTTCTACTCTGTGTATGGAGCCAGAAATTACATCACTTTCATGTACTGCCCCTCATTTCTAACTGTCAAGCCCTGACCGCTCTTGCCCTGTCACACTTCTTTCTCTGATATGTGTCTCCAGGTTAGGCCATTGTTTCTTTACTTACTCAACTACAATTGAAATAAAAAATATGCTTGTAATAACCTATACTGCACAAAATCCACGTGTTTATGTATGCTCTCAGTTCATAATGTCATGTTTTATATAATACATATCATTCATGCCACAGCAATGTCTTTGTTATCTTTGTTGGATTTATCATAAAGTATTTTTTGTTTGGTGACACACACAATTACTTTTTCCATTTTGTTTCGGGCACGGCAAGAGTCCACGCGTCTTCCAAGTCGTTTTTTAACGCACGTCAAATCGGACCAAATCGAACCTGTTTAGAGTCCAAAATTGACACACTGTCGTCGTACGACTATTACTGACTGAGTGTGCAAGGTACAATAGGGAATGCGCATGATCGTTAAAATCGGGCGCATGATCGGATCCACTGTGCAATTGACTTAGCAGGTAGTGCGTCAATAAGTCAAACGTTTGCAGTATTTATTTGTAAGTGATAAACATATGTATATTTACACCATTCTTTCAAAAAATTTCACTGGATCAACAGATTACATGTCAGTGGGTAAAATTCATGGAAATCGTGAAATCCGTAATAACTGCGAAACTAATACAGCCGTATTCATAATAATAAAACGATATGAATAAATAATGCATGTGTGTAATATGATACTCATAATTCAGTGGCACCGTTTAACTTGTGTGCTTTAAAAAGAAACTCAAGCATTACTCTCCACTCTTCATGACCGAGCACCAGGATGACTTCAGTTCTTTTTATTCACAGCATGAAGTTCTCCTTTCACGCAGTCAGTCTTGCACACAAAATCTACTTGCTTGTCAAAGTAGCAACCACACTCCTTCAGTTGTTTTACTGGCCCAATAGAGATCAGACCATCCTTATCAAAAATTATGCCCGTCTAGCCAATGGCGTGCCTCTCCGCGTCTCACATGACCACGTTTCCCCTGTCTTTTTACATAGGCAGCATATACTTCAGTTCAGAGCCGCAGACAGAAGCTTTAACTACGGTAATGGGATGTCTTGTACACAATTGGCTGACTTGCAAGAGTTATTCTAACAAGTGAAACACATTTAGTCTTCGTTTTTCACTGGACTTTCACTTCGGTTACGCGCTACTAAAAAAAAAAAAAAAAAAAAAAAAAGCCACAGAAGTCCTGATTGGTCACAGTAACGTTTTACTGCTACATTGTGAGTATTAATTGATTTAATAACGTAGTTTCTGTTCTGTAGTTTGCTGTATTCTGTGAAACGAGTGTTCTAATATTCAACAGAATTAGCACACAATAGATGAACTGTTATAGAATTGTAGTAAATTGTAGTCAGACGCATATGAATGTGTGATGTCTTAAAAAATAAAACGGCGGCATGGTGACCACAAGTTTAAAATGCAAGTAGCTTTGTTGAGACAGAACATTGTACAGTATGGACCCTCCTTGCGTTATATTGCTGTCATTCTTTAGTAATTTAAAAAATACGATAAATCCCGCTGACCCTTCCCGCAAGGTTGCTGAACTGACCAGCCGGTCGACACAGTTGAGTTATTATGATTAGCTGCGCATGAAAGGGGCACTTCAGGGCACATAGCTCCAGTCCTACACATTCCAAAACAATGACAGTTTAAACATGTGTATCGTACTGTAATAATGACTATTTGCTAAACCTTTTTTTTAACACCAATGTTTTTTTTTTTTCAAAAGACTAATAATAATGACACGGTGAGTACAATTATATATAAAATACGTTTCTTTCATCTATGCTATGCATAAATGTATTGTTTGCGATTCTGGTAATGCTGAAAAAAACAGCAGGTATAAACAATTGCATGTTGCAAATTGCGTTGATATTTATATTAGTGTGTAATGTATTTGTAAAACAACACCTGACTTGTTAAAATAACTTCATGACAATGGCATTTACCGCGAGATTTCATTTTAGTTCAAGTGTCGCTGCTAAGTAATAATATGTGAACTAATTATATTTTAGTAATCAACCATGAAGCTCACCAATGTGGATTTTAGTTTATTTATTTATATATATATATATATATATATATTTAATTGGAATGCGCATTAACATAATGTTTGATACAGCAAAAGACTCCAGTTTGTCATTTCCATTCCCTGGGGAACACAGAAAGTCACTTCGGCGAAGAAACTCATAATTCTTTTTTTTTATTATTATTTTTTATATCCATATCTTTTTTTAAATGCTGGGTCTATTTCTTCTTTGTCTGGCTCTTTTGTCATCTACACCCCCTCCCCCCCCCCCCCCCCCCCCCCCCCCACCGTGAGCCAAGACACCTGAAGGCTAGACATAATGATCAACAGAGCTCGTCAGGCCTGTCTGGACTGCAGCCAGTTTTTTTTCCCTCTGTAATCAATGAGCCTGCACGCAATGCACGCCAGTCCTGCTGCTATGCGAGGATCAGGAATGGAAGGCTTGCACATACTGCGGAAAGATTAAAGACAGCACAATCCCTTCTCTTGTACCAGATGTGGGCTTGGCTTTAACCCCTTCGTTTCCTTTTGAAAAGCTCTGGTATTCGGTTTAATGATGATAACACACACCATCGCCCGAAAGCTCAATTTTATAACCCTTTCATCATTATTTGTGTTTGTAGCATTTGAAACCATTCATGTTTTACTGCTACATTATATACATAGGGATCAATTCGATCTGTGAAATAAAATAGTAAACATCCAAGAGCATTCCACCACAACATAATGTAAAACATTGAAAAGTTTTTACTATTAATTAAAAAAAAAAAACACATTGACCAATTAGACCTTAAAAAGGAACTTTAATGTACTCTCTCTCTCTCTCTCTCTCTCTCTCTCTCTCTCTCTCTCTCTTCTTGAATTATTATTATTATTATTATTATTATTATTATTATTATTATTATTATTATTGAATTTATTGATTTATTGATATATATCCAAGGGGGGGCACAGGAAGCATAAAAAAAAAGTAAAATGTTTTGTTATTATTTAAAATGTACATGTGACATGATGTTCTTTTGGTGGCGCGGGTTGATTCTATGGTAGTATAACCTCCCCTCCCCCATAAAATGTGCAAAATGTCTAAGACTTTGCACAGCAGTATATATATACTTGACTTGTGGAGTTCTATATTACTACCTTCATCATATATGAAAGTAAAACAAAAAGGTTATATAAACCGTAACGCATGTGTCAAATATTCATTAAAAGCATCTTTGTGGAATTGTTATATATGCACTGAAAACAGCCAGCCCCCGTCTAAATAAGTTTGACATGGCATGGCTTATTTAGATGAGGCTTTTCCTTTCAATAACATCTTTCTTCCTGGCCTGCTTTAAAATTCCAGCGAATGAAATCAAGGGAGGATTTTCAATTCTAATTTGCCATGTGCAGAAGTCAGCAGAGCCATTGTAAGCCCCTCTGTATCAATCTCTCCTTTCTTTGTCTCCCCTGCAACGCGTTACTTTGAGACTGGCTGCTTTGGACAACTCATTTTTAATTTAACATGGAGTGTCTGTAGCAATGGTACAAGAAAGATATCAATATGCTTTGATCAAAACCTGATGATTCAACCCAGCTTTTTTCTTTCTCTAAACGTTAATATTCAAGTTTTCTTTTCTTAGCAGCTTAAAAGTGTGAGAGTGTGACAGACAAATAATGTGCTCCAGACATTATCAAATATACATAAAAAGATATACATAAAAAATCTAGTCTTGGATTTTAGATTTTAGAAAAGAATTGCACACATAATGTATTTTTTCCCACTGGCTTTCAACAGCATTAAGATCATGAATCTGCCTGTTCAAGCGAAGAACTGTGATTCTTAACACAAATACATGTCCACGTATTTTGTTCAGTTATCATAAGGATAAAAATAAAAATAATATCAAATAATGAAAAAAAAATGACTAGTTCAGTGTACATATTCTGATTTTTTTAAAATACAATAAAGCCTGTCCTTTAACAGCTAGGAAAGAAAACACACAACTGTGTTTAAAAGAGCAGCACAGTTGAGTTAAATAATTTATAGTATTTTCAATCCTCAGTCCACATTTGAAAACTGTAACCCATTTTCTTCCTTTTATTACACTTCAAGGCACTCCACCTGAGGCTGAGAAGGGAGCACACAACTGCTTTCCAGAGACGTCTGGTGTTTGAGATTAAAGAAACAAAGCTGACAAACAGGGACAAACAGCACAGATGAAAATAGTCTTCAAAACCACTGAACTGTGAAAACTGCTCTAGTGGACTAAATACTTCTAGACAACAGGTAAAAAAAAGGTTTACTGTGGGTAAAAGCAAAGGCATTGTAATCCATATGAAAGATAGTAAACCTGAGACAAGCAATGTTATTCACATATACCTATGGGTAAAGTATGGTAAAAAAAAAAAAAAAAAGATTGGTAAAACATGGTAAATGCATGGTGGAAACATGTCTGATGAACATGGTAGAAATTGAATGGATATACAATAATTATGTTTTGTACGTTTCAGAAGAAAGTACATAATAGGGTATGCACGTTCTTCTGTATTTAGATTGCTCTACTTTTCTGTAGGAAATAATCAAAATTATTTATAGGACAAATAAATCCTATCTTAGATCATAATAGTACTGCACTGATATTAATGTACTGCATGTTGGTTTCTTAGTTTCTGGCAGTTACAAAGTATTAGCATATCAATGCATGAATAAAGTAAGGGAATAATATTCTGGTATACATGGTACTGGTGTATGAAGAATCTTTGTTACGTTCGTGTGGAGATTCTGTCCCTACAATGTGTAATTGAATATGTTCACGACAGTGTTGCCCTTTCCCTTGCAATATGAAAGGATTTAAGATTTAGCCTCTATATACTTCTGGCACGTGGCAATACGTGCCAGAAGAAGATTGCTTGTAACAATGCCAGACAGCAGTATTATTTCCTCAGACACATCTTACATGTGCTTTGGGTAAAATATGAGATTTAATATTCAGGCAAATAAGAAATAATTAAAGATATTTTTCTTCAGAAATCGCAATGAGTGTGCTTTTTACTTTTTACATTATCCAGTAAAACCTATGAATGATCGTGCACATTAGTTCATGTAATTAATATACACATATTAATATGAAAGCCTTAATTATTTTTACTATGCATTCATACATTTTTATTTTGTGATTATTAAATGGGCAATCGGTAAATCTGGGGTTAATATTAAAGCAATTACTCACATATAGTACATAACGCGCAAAGCTTTTTAAGGTATTTATTATCTCATCTCAATCTTTAGAAAAAGCAAGGATATGATAAAACATAGTTAATAAATTTAATAAGAACACTGAAGGGGTTAGCTGTTTCCAAATCTTTATGTAAGAGAAAAAAATGGAAAACTGCAGGATAATTGAGCTGCCAGTGATTTGAGTGTATTTATGGATTACTGTGTCTAGAAAAGAAGAAAGCACTTGTTGTGAGATGACGCCGCAGGGGTTGTCTGGACTTTTCAGAGTGTGCAAAGTCTTGTTTAGTCAATGCCTTTGCTAGGGACAACCTTTGCCCTCATATGCTCCTCCCTGCTCCAGGTGCAGCCCCTTTGCAAGTGTCCTGACTTGAAAAGAAGGAATGTGCTGATTTCTCACCTAAAGCATGGCTAATTTTGCAGAACGAACCTTTGAGTCGTAAGATTTGGGGATTTATTGCAACTATTATTGTCAAATGATGTGCTTTCACAAAGAAGGGCATTCTTAGTTTTTTTTTTTGTTTTTTAAATCTAATTTCTAAAAAAAGAAAAATGCTTTTTTCTTGAATTAGTTGTTGCAGTAGCACAGTGTTAAAATCTCCATTCCTGACTAACCTACTCATTTTTTTCCAGTTTTATGCATCCCTAATTATGACGGGTTAATAAGCTAATTTGCATACATTCTCACGAGTGATGGTTTTGCAAACGTTTACGCATATTTTTTTAAGTGAATGTGACATTTTCGTGTGTGTGTTCCTGTCAAGAAGATGGGGGCCTTTCACTTATTTTAATTCCATGAGCCTGTAATTGCTGCTGTACTAACTAAGATCTAATTAAATTACCAAGTTAAAAAAAAAAAAAGTTTACCGGTAAACAGCTTTTAAATTTGGAAGTGGTTCTGTCTCTAAAATATGATTTATTGACTACTTGCACTCTTCCTATTTCATATGAGCAATTTTGCCCTGACCATATGTAATTGAGCAGGTTTAAATCAATGAAATTTACCACAGACTGGATTACCAGCAGGTCCACTAATGTATTTTCTCATCTCGGCTGTGTTACAAACAATTAATTTTAGCACTCTCTGTCCAGGAAAGACAAAGTAAGGCCTCCTAATAATCAATAATGGAGCACAGGGCTATTGAATTCTGGAAAGAGATGCATTTAAAAATCAAAAGGCCAGACATGCTCTGGGTCCCTTCTGTCTATGCGGATTACCTCAGATGAACCAGCCCAGGCTTTGAAAGCACCCTCTCTCATTACAGAATGACCACTATCTGAAGTATATCCTTCCTACTGGGTTTTAATAATAACAGAGATTGAATCGCTGGATGGGAAAACCAAAGCATTCTGTGACATCACCCTTAGTCTAAATGCAGCAGAATTTGCAAAAACCAACCAGACTTGGAAATGTAATTAGTGAGGAGGAGTAACTATAATAGACTGGATATACTGACAGCACATTAATTTGCTGTTGTTTCAGGTCTAGTTGTGGATTTAAATTCCGTTCAAGTTTACGTGATTAAAAAAATGATCCCATTTAAATTTGACAACATGTCACAAGCAGTATGAGTGTTTGTAGCAGATTAGCGCTTGGTATACTGAGAGAGAGAGAGAGAGAGAGAGAGAGAGAGAGAGAGAGAGAGAGAGAGAGAGAGAGAGAGAGAGAGAGAGAGAGAGAGAGAGAGAGAGAGAGAGATCATTAGGGAAATATGTGCTGCTGGCCAAGAACAATGACCAAGAGGATTTTTTTAAAAGTATTTAAGAGATATTGCATCCCAGTGGGATTGTATCTGTATAAAATGAAAACTGTGGGATCTTCCTGTGACAAGAGTAAGTCTTTAAGCCCATGAGTACTAAGCCCATTTCTTAAACAGAGCTCGACACCTGTTCCCTTGAGGCAGTTTTGCACCCACAATGGCTTCTAACTGTTTATCACAGCCTTTTGTTCTTCATATTGTATAGTCCTATTCGTGAAGATGATGAAACATAACCCAGCTCGATGGTTGCTGTTATTGTCTGGGTCCCAGGTGGCCCGAAAGAGTCAATAACACTTCCAATGGACCCCTGTATTGCTTTAAGGCCGATAGAGGAAGGACCAGAAATGAATTGTAGCCATCATCAAGCATGGCTTTATATCAGTACTAGTTTTGTTTTTTAATTTATTTATATTATTTTTATTTTCAAGATACTCAGACTTAGTCTTTTCTCATACCCACCTCAGTAGACCTCAAGACGGGTGTCTCAAATGAAAAATGACTTTCTTTAAGATATTAGATGCTGAATCATATTTTAACCATCGAGTGTTTGGTACTTTCGATGGATGTGACGTTGACGGAACGCGTTAATTCCCCTTCACGTCATATACAGTTTCACAAAAAGCATGTTTTTTTATTTTTATTTTTTTAATCAGAACATGAGGCATTTGTGAAATGTATAAATATCTAAGAATATAATTTACAAGTACTTATCATTTTTGAATGTTCAATGCTGGATTGGAACTTGAAAGACCGTTGAACCATTTCCTCTAGAACTACAGATTGACCTGAGCCATTGAGATTTATGGTATTGAACATTATTCAGTGTAACAGTTACCCTTATTTATGTCACAGTTTCTTTTAGGATTTTGCAAGTAGATAGAGTCGTAGTGCATTCCCTATCTCGTGTAACATGGCTGAACAAATTCAGTAAACCTTAAAGGCCTGGTCACACAGGCGACATTTGTCGACGGTAACAAGGGGGCGACAGATGTTGCCGGCTTGTCGCCTCGTGTGACCACCCTGGGCAACACCCCGGCGACACACCGGTAACACGCCAGACTATGTTCTATTTTTCAGGCAACACAAGGGCAATATTTTCAATACCAGCCAATCAAATTTGAGAGTAGTGTCACATGATGTTAAGACTTGATGACATGGGCACCGTTTTGACTTGTTAGCAAGACTGCCACCGGGAGCTGCAAGACGACTTAGTACTAGACAGCTTGGGGTGAGCAAGCTTAACAACTCAACATTTATAGACAGTGAAAATAGAAATGAGAGTTTATATGAACAAAAACATCCTTGGGAGCAATGTCTAAGGGGTATGTCATGTCAGATTGATTGGTTAGTAAACAGGAAGTAATATGAAGATGTTAAAAAAAAATCTGTATTATTGTTACTGTATGCCCAGAATTTAAAACAAATGCGGCTGGGAAAATGTCATTTCTACTGGATGTCATCTATTATGAAACTTTAGTGAGGGAATCATAGAATACAAGTGTACTAAGTACTGTAGGTCAAGTGTATTAACTACATGTGGCAGTGAACATGGTCATTTTAATGGACAATACTAGCAATTGAACTTAAGTAAGAAAATAAAAGTACCAAACATAAAGACAACAACTCTAACTGTCATTATGCAGCTGGAACTTCAAAGATCACATGACCTCAAGAACTAGGGAATCACAGAATACATATGTGTACCAAGTATGAAGCCAATATCTAAAAGCATTAGGTCTTTATCATCAAGTCACATGTCATCTTAGGTCACAAGTCAAAGTGAAGGGTGCTGTTAGATTTTGATTGCAGAGAATCCATAATACTGAAAATATGAAGTTGCCAGCTTACAGTATATGGTTAGTCAGTTCATGCCGCCTTATTAGCGTGTGCAATTGACTAAATATGTTATATTCTATGTGGGTGTGTTTTTTGTAAATGTTATTTGGAGCAGTTTAATAAAAGCAGACCTTTAGTATATACAAAAAGTGCCGATATGCAATTATCGATAGCCACTTTGTATTTTTTTTTAAGGCTGTACAAAAGTAAGTTAGGTAGATATGTTTGTCTGTGGAATGATTGCCTTGTTTTTTTATTATTATGATTACAGAATTGCATAAATGCCTATTAAGATAATGTTTTTAATGTTAAAGTTAGGACTTGATAATATTAAAATACCAGAGCTGCACTATGCATGGTGCATTGTGTTTCTGAAGTTTAACAGGTTCCTGCATTCTAAAAACAGTTATGCTTGTGGGCAGGAACACCTCTACAGCTTTGTTCTCTAAGAAAGAAATTACATTTTCTTTCAAGACAGATAGCATCTCTTTTTTTTCTTTGCTTACAATACATACCATGCATACAGCTGGTGGCGCAATGTAGACAAATATCAAGTCAAAAAAGTGCCGTAACGCTAGGGTAAAGAAATGTCATACCAAAGTGATTCGGGAAGGGTTCATTGAGTTGTTATGGAAGTTACAAGGTAACTGTAATATGTACAAAATATGAGATAAAACATACCAGTTGATAGTATGTCCTAAACAAAAAAACAAAACAAAAAATAAAACAATTTATTTAAACTGTGCTGGAACGTAAGTTTTTGTGGAAGGAATACAAGGAAATGACTCGTAAATTAAAAAAATAAACCTAAATCCATACATCCTGTTTAAATAGCATGTGTTTTCAAAAAACTTACAGGACATGCTCACAGTTTGATAATTCAAACCTCCTGCTCTTTGTTTTTTGTACTATCCATTTTGTGTGTGAAATTGGCCTTACGTTTAGAAGAGGAATGCACCAAAAAAAACAAGTCTAGAGCTATTATATCTACAGTATGTTCAACATTAGATTGACATTATTCAGAGCATTATCACAGCAATATTCATTTCAATAGCATTTCATTCTATAAAACTATGAATGCAGTATGTAGGTATGTTTCAATGGTGTTATCACAGTTTAACAGCACTTAGACAGCGTTCAGTCATAATGGTTGAAAAGATGGCCGATACCAGCCTTAAACAATAATCAGGGCAGCTTCGGATGAGAAAGCGCCGCTGTTTTGTCGTGGCTGGTAATAAACATTTAAATATCTACATTTTATATTTAATTTCACAGGCAAGAATAATGCAAGAGGTGTTCATCCTAGCAGTGTGGCTTTTTCCCTAATCACAGTACCATATCCTGGGTGAAAATATTGCGTCTACTTCATTGAGTATGGAAAAATGTGACAGCCTGTGATAAATAAGACA
Organism: Acipenser ruthenus; assembly: GCF_902713425.1. Lineage (NCBI taxonomy): Eukaryota > Metazoa > Chordata > Actinopteri > Acipenseriformes > Acipenseridae > Acipenser > Acipenser ruthenus. The sequence goes on along the minus strand of NC_081200.1, from coordinate 29,339,841 downwards.
TTGCCCTGCTCTGCACAGTGTATGCAAAGTAGCTAAATAACTGTTGTACCCCACTCCCCCCATCAAGGCACTTCAAACTAACATTTTCCTTCATAGCAGGACACTTTCTTCATCTGTCGCATTGATTAATTAACAGATCGCAGCGTGATCGCTGTGTGATGGCAGCTTTCAGAAGGTGCCAGGGCAGTGTGTTCTTAGCTTGTGAGACTTGCATTGCCGTGCCAATGTGTATTGGACAAAATAAAATTAATGAGGTTTAAGACTTATACTGAAACAGGCATTTAAACATGTCATGTTAAATTAGTTTTGGGTATTGATCTGACAGCTGAAATGTGGAGTTTGACTAAAATACTATTACTAATTCAAGGAGTTCTAGCCACTTCCGTAGGAATGAATAATAATCCTGCATTCTGGCACCAGTAGTTTAAAATGATAGTGTACAGTAGCTTTGTGTTTGGAGCCAGAAGATCTATCCCAGCAGAGCCATTAACACACCGTGAAAGATACCTCCCTGTGTCCCTTGTATTTGAAGACTTTTGTTCCAATGCAAAATGTGCATTTTTTTGTATGAATATATTTAAAAAAATAAATATGTATTTCAGCAGGTTAATATAAGGGCTTTTAAGAACATGGTGCACTGCAGACATTAACAATTCATGTATGCTTTTTTCACAGTCAAAAATAGTGGTGCACATTTTGTGTAACAGTAAATACTGCCTGCACATACTATTCATTTTAGAAGTTGTGCAGAACGGTGCTATTATTACCCAACTTAACAGATCTTGCAAATTTGGGGTTTACTTAATTTAGTCTAATGGTTTTGTACATTAGGGATGCTTTCATTCACATTCTTTTTGTTCAAATGAATCTGTTACTTAGGTCTTGCTCCAATTATTTAGTTTTTCTTGTGAGAGGTAATAGAAGCACAAAATGAGCCTAGTCGTAGCTACACAAGTTATAATTTAGCCGTGGCAGTGGATGTGGATTGAGTGTAGCTGCCCCCTTTTTAAGCCCCTTTGGTATTGCTGAGTTTACACAAAACTGTAGATATGGGAGAAGCTGAAAAAGGAGTGCAAGAGCCTCCTCCCCTTGCCTTCCGAGCCGAAGTAGCTGTCAAGACATGCCTCATAATAACTACCAGAGAGGGAAGGAAACACAAAGGCTCACTGTCACTGTTCGCTGAAAATGTAAATTCAAAATGTAGAAAGCTATTGAGGGTGATAAAAAGGACGACCTGTGAGCAGTTACACATAGTTAGCCTTATTCATGACTCCAAAATTGAATTGCAGGAAGCTTTGAGATGACTGTTCATTGTGCGATATTTGCTTAACCCTTTCCCTCTGTCTAAGCAGCTGCAACTGGAAGAGCTAGCACCCTTTTAGAAAATACAGCTGTTTACAGTTGCATAAATGCAAACAGCCGGGCCATCAGAAGCTTTCAGTGAAGGCTGTTTTTATAAAGCTGCCAGAAGCCTAACTGTGGGTTTATCTGTAGATTATCAAAAGTCACCATTGTGAGATAAATGCAGTTATACCTGGTTTTGTTAGATGTTTTTAATAAATTGACACCCAGTGTACGGTAAAGGTTCCTCCTTTCAACCAGTGCACCATCAAGGCCACTCTCTGGTAACCCTTCCCAATGTGCAGTCTGAAGAGTAAGATCTATTAGGGTCTGATTGGGCAGTTTTAATACTGGAATCCCACTTGTACAACTTAACCTTTTCTATTTTAAACTTCAACCAGTATCATTATTCATCATTTTTAACAGTTAGATTAAACTCATTTTAAATGCTTCAATTTAACTTTATGCCAGACTATGGAATTCAGCATGGATTAAATAATATAACATGTACAGTAGTCCTACTGCAGAATTAGCATTCGAGATGCATTGTCTGCATTCTTAAAATAGCCTCTGACAGGAATTAAATTTAAAGATCCCATTTACTCTTCTGAACAAATTATTTTAACAGAATTGTTAGTGTATGGCTTTACTGTCATGAAATGGGTCTGTGGTATTTAGACATTTCTTACTTATATGAGTTAAAACAGAAGAGTATTAGAATAAACCATATTAAAAATGTAATAATATGTTAATTCAATGGACTGCATCCTTGTCTTTGCCTAAAACCTTGGTGATTGCTACATTAGGAAGAAAACAATACAAAAAATTAATTGTAGAAATTCAGAAAATGTCCTGTGGCATTTCAACTGTCTGCTGTTTTCTAAGCCGGGTTGCCTTTTTTAAGATTTTTTTTTTTATTGCACTTTGCAGGTTATCAAGAAAAAAAAGACAGCAATGTGACCAGAAAGCTTCCATACGGCAGCTTCAAAGCTTCACTAAACACAACAAGAAGCAGCCCCCAGGCTGAGCCAGACGGTTAAACAGTTGTGCCATAACATTAGGAAGTGATTAAGGTAAGCTATTTCACCTGACCCAGTTCAAAACCCCTCTGTCCTCAAGGGAGACAAGCATGGCTGTCCCCACATTAGTGTACAGCTGCCTGTGTGCTGGAGTGTTTGAACCGCCTGCCACGCTGATCAGGTGAGAAGGCACAGTGGCATCTCTGGAGAGATGAGAAGTGTCTGGCACATGCGTTCAGCTCCACCTGCCTCTCCTTGGAACACTGCTTCTACACCACAGGGCATGTTGTAATTTATTTCAGTCTCAACTTTTAGCTTTTCTTTTGTCTAATATGTTTTCTAAATTAACTGTTTGAAATGCAAATCTAAACAGCTTCTGAGACCATTATTGTACTATCACATGCGGTGAAAAACAAGTCCAAAAGCAATGTACAGGTATTTGGACAGAGGTATTTGGATTTTACTACAATAAACATGGAATCTACATGAATCTATATAAGATTAAAACACATCACCAGCTTTTACTTGGGGATAATATTTCTACATTAAGCAGCTGCAATTCTTCTTTTTTTTGTCAGTTAAAAAAAATAAACTTTTAATTGTGAACTGGTGAACTAGTGTGTATATATTAACACACGCACTGTATAATTTGAAGTCAAATAGGTATGTATACAAAGCTTATAATTCTGTATTCTTATCAAATCAAAAGGGAGCTTATTCCTGGAGTCTAACATCTTGTATCTCATAAAGTATTTTTTTTTTATTATTTTTTGTCTGTTTCCTAAAGTGGGATACATTAAAGGGATGGTTTAGGCAATTTTGATGAAACAACCTAGAACTGAAGGTAATTTTAAAGGGCAGGTGGCAAAGTGAAATGATGAAATGAGTGCTCTGTGCATTAATTTTGTATTCCCAAGATAACTCCACAACCACTTAGTCTTGTTGCATATTTTATCCCCAGTAAAAGCATCAGTAAATAATTAGCAGTCTGTCAAGTGGTCAGACAGGCTGAGACTGGACAATTATAGGTAACATGGATAAAAGTGTGTGCCGGAAAGCTGTAATTTCTTTCTCTCTGTCTCTGCCGCTGCCGCTGCCGCTGCCTCTTTCTCTTTTACTGCGGTAACAGCAGACACAGCTGTCACAGAGTGGCAAATTAAAGACTTTGCAAGTTAAAGGCCTGCTTTTCCAACTACAGGCCTTTGCATGGATTCCTGAAACAAACCTGCTAGCACTTTGTTTCTCTTTTTTATAACTGCTCTGAAGCCACTTTTATTTTACAATCTTCAAACCCTCCAGCTGCTTTTGCTTCCTGTCCCTCCTCATTCACACAGGAATTTGATTCTTCCCTCTTCTTTTTTTGTCCCACTGTGTTAACAGTAATTCTCAGGCCTTTGACTACTGTTCCGTGCTGGGTGTTTTCAATCTCGTGCAAACAAAGGAATCTCTTTTAAGGGGAGGAACATGAAAGGGCTTTAGGGTGTAGAGGCACCCTTTTGCAACGGGAATCCTCCTTGGCAAGCATGTTGAACAAATAACCTTTTTAAAGCAAGAATAGTTTTTTTTTTTTGTCAGCTGAGCACTTAACACAGCCCTGCGACCTGCTTGAACCTAAGGTCGAGCGCTCTCTATTGTTTAACTCAGTTTAGTATTCTACACTGCAGCATGTTCAACCCCTGCTTAAATGAATCATCCACCATGCGACACAGAATGCAAAGATTCTTTTCCTCACACTCCACTGCAGCTAATTTAAATTGGACAGCGCATGCTGAGGAAAAACATGTGTTTATAGTATGTTTTAGATCAACCTGATCACATTTTTATGGTGATGGACTTTCTGCATTGGAAATCAATGGGTGCACAGAGATCTCCTTCACTCTGTCAAAATGAACATTTCCTTGGGAGGACTGTTTAATAAGATGCGCCAATAAAATTGCAGCTTATTCCATACTATGTTCATGGGAAATACAATATACTTAAAAGTAGCAGAGGTATTAAATCATTTATTTTTAGAGTACTTTTTTAACAGGAGCTTTCTGTAGAAGGAAGTAAGAGGTTTAAGATCGTCATATAATGCATAAAAATGGCTCTCTGCACTATTATTATTATTATTATTTTTTTTTTTTTCTTAGCAGATGCCCTTATCCAGGGCGACTTACAATTGATAGAAGATATCACATTATTTTTACATACAATTACCCATTTATACAGTTTTTTTTTTTTTACTGGAGCAATCTAGATAAAGTACCTTGCTCAAGGGTACAGCAGCAGTGTCCCCCACAAGGGATTGAACCCACGACCCTCCGGTCAGGAGTCCAGAGCCCTAACCACTACTCTACACTGCTGCCCCTTACACTAAATTGTAAGCCTAGGATATTTTTGAATTGTAACACACAAATTAGTGGGGACCAGGCGGCATGATGGTGTGGCATGATGGTGTGCTAGTCTATCACCTTTTGGGTCCCAGGTTCAAAAATTGAATCTGGGTAGAAACCTGCTTATATTAGAGTAGATTTTTTATTTGAAAAAATCTACTGTAGTGCCATCTTCATACTAGTCTCTTCTCTGTTGTAGCAGACTAGCAAATGGTCGATATGACCTGCACTCAAACGACTTGTCAACATGTCTTTCAGTTCCAGCTCATGTTAAGTATGTCCTGTTAGCTAAAGGCATACAAGTTTTATGTTTTTATAGTTTGTGCTGCATTTCAAGAAAAAAAAAAAAAAGGCTGACCAAGGGGGGAAAATAAGTTTTCATCAAACCTTTTATAAGACCATAAAAACTTCTGTTTCCTGCCCCTGCACTAAATGGATTGTATATCCTACCTGCTCTGTAATTGTCAGCTTCAAATCCTGGGTGCTTTAGAGCCTTAGGCTCAGTTTTATGGTCTCAGAACGCACCCAGCAGGTGTTGGGCTTTAAAGGGGATTAATGGGGTGATTTCTTTCTGTCAACCATGTGAACTATAATTCCCTTTAAAAGAATATCTGTTAACTCATTCTTCTCTATTCAGATTAGCCTGTTGTTAGATATATTTGCCCCTTAACATTATTGCCCTCATAGGCCCTCTTCATGTTGCTAGTCTTCATTTATAAGTTTGGTACTGTTTTTGACAGTTTTTGACAAGTTAACTTAATAAGTAGAACTGTCACATACTGCTCATGTGCTGAAGCCTGACATAGTCTAAAAGCTCCTTATGCTGACTGATGGACACAGCCTTTTTTTACAAGAGGAAGCCAGACAACGTCCCATAATAGTTGCCACTCCTCAACTGTACTGAAAACATACAGAATTTAACAAGATATTATTAGCAAACCTAGGTCAAATGGGTGCATTAAGGTCAGATTAGGCTGGCATATTCCACTGCTTTCTACTGTTTTTTATTCAAATGACATTCTTTCAAGACTCCATGGCTTTCGCAAATAATTAGTTATATTTGTTTTTGAGAGACAGAAGACTACATGCACTGTAAAAGGACTGTAAATTACTACTGATCTATCTCCCTAGTTGTGGTGCCTACTTGTGCTCATAAGTGCTCTACACATAGAATATATTAGATTTCTGACCTTTTCTTGTACCACTGCCAGGAACAGCTTATATCAGTTCAGGGTCATTACCTACATTGCTTCTAATAAATGGGTTCTGATAACATCTGCGCTAAGCTACAATGGAAATGGTTTAATCCCTCTGTTTGCTCCATCGCACTGAACTGCATTACAAAGCAGAAGCATTAAGGAGAAATATTATTTCTAAAAGAACAACGCCCTTGAATCAAAAATAGTTTTGTGATTTAAAATGGAGGCTTGCTAGATTTTCTTGTGAGCTAACATGGTGGTACTGCATTCAGAAACGCATATGCAGCTAAGTTTAATTCATAAGAACATACACTATCTAGAATGGATTCCTACCCATTGCCGTTACATTCTGTTTGCAACTGTGGTCATAATTTGATGCAAATAGGATTTAAAGGCAGTTATTTTCAGAATGTAATGGTTGTTTTGGCAGATGAGATGCCACACATATACTGACACATGACTGCAGAAAGTATTTTTTTCTTGGTGCAAATGATTATGGGTTGTAAGCATATTTAAAAAAAAAAAAAAAAAAACATTTGACAGTCATTCCCTTGTGTGTGTGTGTGTGTGAAGGGTGGAACATTGTTCCTTAATGGACCAGCTTTATCTTTTGTGAAAAAAAAAAGTCTTAATGAATTTGGCAAGGGATGAAAGATGGCAATTTAGTAGATGAGCCCTGTAAGAAAAGACCACAAGGCCCTGTCATGCTTCTTGTCTGTATCTTTTTACTTTGCCATCCTTTTAATGGTATTTAAATTACAGACCTCATTTGAGCAGACGTTCTTTTATTACTGTGTCTGTTGTTTACCTTTACTGCAACCACCCTTTTATCTGTGTTGCCTGTTTGTTTTTTTTTGTTTGTTTTTTTTAAATCAAATATTTTAAGTTAGGCCTTTGAAGTAGTAATGTTTGATCACCTGTTAAGGTGTAGGCTTTTGGGAATTCAGCCTCTTGAATTTTCTTAGCAGAAGCCCTTATCCAGGGCGACTTACAATTGTTACAAGATATCACATTATTTTTACATACAATTACCCATTTATACAGTTGGGTTTTTACTGGAGCAATCTAGGTAAAGTACCTTGCTCAAGGGTACAGCAGCAGTGTCCCCCACCTGGGACTGAACCCACGACCCTCCGGTCAAGAGTCCAAAGCCCTAACCACTACTCCACACTGCTGCCTTCATGCTGGGGTAGTCATTGTCATTGATGCATTTGTTGCACAGTTAATGTCTATTTTTTAGTTCTCCACTCAAGACTATAATGCTTACTGGTATCATTTACATGCAGCATTGCTTTGTTGAATGCACTCTTTAATAATAGTTTTCAATTATGACTTGCTTGTGCTATGCCCTGCACCATTTTTCAGATTCATTCCCTCTGGGATGAACCTTCAAACACTCAACTGCAGGGCTCGATATGAAGAAGCAGACATCAGATAATCCTTGTGAAAATAAAATGTGGTTAATTGAAACTTTGCTATAGTTCATTTCAACGGGTGATGTACAAATGAACTTCTACCAATTTAAAGAAAGAAAGAATTGTAATAGTGAGATCAAAAATAAACATTGGATTCCGACTTTGCTGTGAAATTCTTCAAATGCAAAGTCACTGAGATCCATGCATAATAACTGCTATTTACTAAGAAAACCATATTACTTCCAACATACAGAGCATATTGATTAAATTACCATTCTTAAGCAGTTTGTGCATACCTTAGGTAGTGATAGAAGTATCAGTCCTACTAGGAAGCATGCATGCACTCCCAAAATCTCACTCTTTTATTATTATTATTATTATTATTATTATTATTATTATTATTATTATTATTATTATTATTACCAATTAAGTCACATTTCTGTTAAATAACATAGCTAGACTTTAGGAAAAAAAAGTTACAGTATATGTTAATAACGTTTCTAGCAGATTTCTAGAATTGAGTATTGATTCCTTTGAGCAGATCCATGCTGATTATTGAGTGGGGAAATGGGGATACTTTAAAGGTCAGTCTGCACTGGAACTCCATATATTAAGATTCACTTCAATGGGCAGAAAACACTGAATCATTGTATCACCAAAAGCATCTCCATCTCAACAGATTACTTCCGTGTGATTTATAGGAAAGTGCAGCAGTAGCTTCTAGCTTGACTAAAATGTCAACTTTTGCAATTTTTTTTATTTTTAATTACCATCGAAGTTGAAGTACCTGATAAATTACATATTTCTGAATTAAACATGTCGCAATACTTCTGCTTATTGCCTTGTAGTTTCCAAAGATTGTTAATTGTGTAATATTTGAAATCAGTACTAGGAAGATAAGGGTGCTTCCATCTGGCAAATTTAGAGGTCGACCCTGTGCTGTTATACTGTTGAGACAGCATTCTTCGCAGGTTATATCTACTACGATCACATATTCAGCTGCATTGCAGCGTCTAGCCAATACTCAGTGTAGATATTTTTTATGCATATGGCACGCAATTATTATTATTATTATTTATTTCTTAGCAGACGCCCTTTATCCAGGGCGACTTACAATTGTTACAAGAGATCACATTATTTTTACATACAATTACATTATTTTTTTACACATTAATTCAGCCCCATACCTTCTCATTTTTAACTTTAAAATTCACCCTGTTGTCCTGGTTGAACATCATTCTGTACTGTAAGTTGAAACAGTCTCTATGTGCATAGCTAGTCTGGCTAAGGATGTGGCACTAATCCTACACCGTTGGCCTCCATTTTGTTTTTTCATTGAATTATTACATCATTTTGTCATAAAGATTTTGTTCAACTTTACCGATCCTGGGTGTCTATAATTTCTTGGTCTACAGCGAGACAGAAGCAAGCAGTCTCCTGTTTGCGATAAGGATCCACACAGTCTTGATTTTATTGGTGTCTGAAGCTTGTTTTTGTTCAATACAGACACTGTGAATGTGTAACATTCCCTATACACAGTAAGCAGTGACTGTCAAGTGCTGCATCAGCCGAAAATGGTTTTGCAGAAATGAGTTCCTACTCAGGCATTATGGTACAGTATTTGACTTAATATTGTGGAAGCTGCAATGGGAAATACAATACAATGCTTATATAATTAACATAAGGAATAAGGCTATTATTGATTTGTATCCTGGACTGCCACTGGAAAGTGTTTTTACTTAGGATTGTTTTATTCAGCCCTTTCTTATAAGTAATTTAAAGGTGTATTGAACGGAACATCACATTAGCTAATGATGTGTCTATAAAATATGTCCAGAACCTATAGTTGGCAAGTTTTTTACATATTTGTCAGGTGCATTTAAAAAATCAGTAAGGCTTATGATCAACTCAGTTATGCAGTTAAATAATAATTAAGAAAGAGTATAATAAGGCAATGGTGACAATAGAAAGTAATAGAATGGCACATTGTTACGTTCGTATGGATTTTCTGCAGCTTATAGCAGCCTGTGAGGGTATCTGAGTTAAATCAGGAATTGCTGGACTTTTTTAAAGGAAGTGAAAGATGCAATTAGAAACTGAAACCATAAAGATCTGAATACAGTTCTGCCAGAAAGAATTAACTGGGAGAGATTTTTCAAAATGTATCGCAATCCAGCTGAACTAAACCCACAGACACTATAGGCGCCGGAGACGGGTGGGCCAATGGGCCACTGCCCATGCACTTTTTAAACAGGGGGGGCCCTGCCCACCCACTTTTAATAGCAAGGGCGAGAAGAAAAAATAGGCCAAATCAAGGCTGATCCTCAAAGCCAGCATTGCATGATAATATGCATGTTTATATAAAATAATGTTAATTAGAATGAATACAGATTTAAAGATATAACTAAAAATGATGTCACAATATATAGAACACCATTACATCATTACATCATGTAAGAATAAATAATGGATTTGAATATAAACAATAACAAGTAGTTGTCATGTCATCAAACACCTTAAATACCTCCAATGTGTTGATTTAAACACATGCTCCCTTGAGAAAGATATGTACAACATATCAAAACGTTGGGCAGCTGGCTCTTTGAGCTAATATATATATATATATATATATTTTTTTTTAATACCTTGAATCTCATCGTTCTTCCAAAATAAAGTGACACAGATAAGTCAAATAAATCCACAAATTAAGACTACACTGGAACGGAGTTGATAGACAATAATCCTAACATTTCGCTAGCTGTGCTGCCAGCTTCTACAGAGGTACATTGAAGCTTTTAACAAATCACATGGGAAAGAATGAGTGCAGAGAAGTCGAGTTTATGTGTGGTAGCGATTGTTTCTACATTTATCATCTGTAGCACTATAGAACTGTTAAAACATGTTTAAACATTTGTTACTGTGTCATGTAATTTGTGTGTGAAGCAGTAAATAACTGTAGAACTCGGGGGAAAAAAAGGTTTAAATAAAAAAAAAAAACTAGCTCCATAGGCTATAAAGCTAAACAAATACTTTGTAGACAGCGGTTTAATATTCTTTATCAATATATTCTTTATCAATGTAAATGCTGTATATGGTCATTTTCTTTTTTTGTTTATTTTTACAAAACAAACATTTCATTTATTTTCAAGTAAATTAAACGATGTTTGTGGGGTACCACTCACTACCCAATATTCAGATAACAAGCTCATTATTAGCAGTAGTCGTATTGTAGTAGTAGTGTAGTAGCATTGTTGTTGCAAACTTTAAATAACCAGTAGACTATAAATATATAACCTGCTTCAATATTTGACGTAGTTGTTAAATTGAATTAATTTATCTATAGAAATACTTCATACCCCGAGACCTTGGCCCACCCACTTTTAGAAAGGCTCCGCTGCCGTTGACAGACACTTAAGACTTCCAAAGGGGAGCACTCTCTTCCAGCTCAGGAGCATGGCTGGTAACTGCAGACTGTCAATCCATGGTGCTATCGGAGGCAGCAGCCCCAGTAGAAGCCCTTATCAGAGCAGACTCTGCGTCTGGGATTTGGGTTTGCAGGCTCTGGAGAGCTGCCCGCTTGGAGTCAGCTCATCCCTGGGGGCATGCTGTGTGGCTTGGCTGTGAGCCCCATCACCCTTGGGCTGTCAGCAGCAGAGGGATTACGGAGGAGAGAGGCTCGCTTCCAAAGACCTGTGTACAGCACAGTGCATCGGCTGCAGCCTCCTGCTCACTGCAGCAGTAAACGCTTCCACATGAAGGTTGCCCTGACGGTGACAGCTACTATCACTGGGTTTCACGCTGCCATGAACAGCACATACAGTAAAGCCTATACCCTTGTGTGTGTGTGTAAGTGTGTATTTAATATGACTAAATCACGTAGGCATTTTAACATAGTACATACAGTATTGTAATTATTTAAATTCTGTTTTATCTATGTGTCCTTCATTTTAGCTTTGCAACTTCCATTTAAATTTAAATGGCTGCCAGTTGTGCAATTTATTGTATACTACCCAACCCAACAGTTCTAATGTTTGTTGCTAGTATCCTCATTCCTATAGAGCAGCACAAGCCCCAGGCATTTTCTTTCTAGTTGGACAGATGCACAGATTAGTCTGGAGGGCAGACACCTCCACTCGTCCCCTGTCCCTTCTGCTTTCTCTTGTGAAGCATCAAGCGGACACTTCTTCTCTGAGGGCAGCAGGTCAGGTGGCTCGTTCAGCTGCTGATTAGCTTAGGCAAGAAAAGGTTTGTTCTGAAAGCTGGTCCAGTCCCCCGTTCCCCAGCCAAAGATAGCAGCCGCCGCTGGCCCTGCAAAGTCGTCTGGTATCATCGTGTACAGTGGGTACATTCTGAAGAGATGTGACACCAGCGTTAATGTCAGTGTTACTCTCAGAAACTGCATTAAAACCAGCAACACAAAAAATGAAGAACTACCTTGACCATCAATTTGGTCCTACCACTTTTTGCCCTCAATGAATGCCCTTTCATACTAGTTACTGGCTATCTATGTGTTAGATACTTTTAGTCAGCAGATCTTTTTTTAAGTCTAGGCTACTATTATCCTCCAGTTTCAGGTGATTTCCAGTTTCTCACTCTACCGTAGTTTTCTAGGGCACTAGCTGTTTTCTGTGTTACTATGCGATTGGAAAAGTCAGTTGTAGGGTCCTTACCAGCTAGTTGTGCTCTGACAGATTTCTAGTCCGATAACACAGTATCTATGTCCTTTAAATTTTATTTTGTTTTTTGCTGAGACCTAGAATGGATTTAAGTTAGGACAACATGCATTTCACACACCAGCACCAAATAAATACCGTTGTGTACGATTTTAATATGAAAATCAAATATCTATGAACAATATATATATATATATATATATATATATATATATATATATATATATATATATATATATATATATATATATATATATATATATATATATATAAAGATATAGGCTTAACATGTATAAGATAAGCTTATAGGTCGATATATGAGGAACAAAACCACCATCATTTAAAATAAGGGTTAATTTCTAGCTAAGTTGTGTGGCAATGCATCTATCATAGCTATTCTAAGTGCACTTCCTACTGATTACCTATTTTGTACAATTTTGAATACTGAATATTTCTGGCACATAGCCAGCTCTCCTTAAGGAAACAAATAACAAATAATTGCATTCCCAAAAGTATACGATTTGTATATACCTCCCTAGTTCTCTGTTCATTCCTTTGGTTGCCCTAAAGAGCCAGGTTTTGATGGTTGCTTGATGGCAACTTAATTAGGACAAGATGTGCCTTTACAAGCGACAGTATAAATGTAAGTGGACTTTGCGGAGAAAACTAGCATATTTTACACAACCTGGCACTATTACGGTTCTTGCACTATACATAAATAAATCTGAAACTCATTAAGAAATGTACATTTGGCCCAGTTCTCTTAGTTCCATCTATACCAGACCACCCTGGATGTTTATGTGAATGTGTGTGACTAAATGGATTTTGTGTCTGTGTCAACAAAGTGAAGAGAGGAGGGCTTAGTTTGCCTGGGCTTCAGAATTATTGATTCCTAATTTAAATACAGTATCCTTTGTAAAGATTTTAATCGGAAGACTTTTGGGTCTGATTTTCAAAGCTTGGTAACTTGTGTTGAGTAGGTATACCTGAATAATTTACTCAATATACAGAAAACCACATTACTTGTTTGTAAAACAGCTTAGGAAAACCAGGCTTTTTGTGAGTGAATTCAAGTTGTAGTCTGCTTTCAAATTAACATAAACAGTATTTGTTTGTTATTTTCTTGTTTTAAGAGTTTCTACAGAAAACATAGTTACTTACTGGGCTGAAAATCTGACCTTTAATGGTTTTAGAAGAATAGGATATTTTCTGTTTCCAACTTTGCTGACATGCTGTAAAATGTGTTATATATTTCACTGCTGTGTTTTTTGTAACTGCTGTCATAAAGTTGGTCACACATACACCTTTTTAATCTACCATATTTTCCAAATGATATGTTTATTCTGGGTGTTTTTTCCAAATATTTTCCAAATGATATGATTCATACTTGGTGTTTTTTTTTCCATTTCAGACTTCGCTTTGTATCTACCTTGCAACAAAAAGCCACACCTCCTCTGTAAATAGTAAAGTGGTGGCTAACCCTTTGGAACCATTTACATTCACGGTAATGCCATCTACATTGTTAACCCATAAGTTTCATTACAGATGTTATTACAGCTGTGACTTTCACAAATGCAGTTGTTTAATATGAAACAGGATTAAGGGAGACATTGAAGTAATTTAAGCTATTTGTTGAATATGAAAAAAAAAACAGAATTATTATTAACTCCTTAAAGATGATTATACCTGTATGGGGTGATTCATTTTTGTATCGACCATGGAAGATTTATTTTAAATGATATTTATAACTGGCTATATTGGAGACAGCAATAACTTATGGTTTCAGATGGAGGACTTAACTCCAATCAGATACTAAGTTAATTGGTCCTGCGAAGGATCAATTAACTACTGTAAAAACCGGTGTGTAAGTCGCACCAGTATATGAGTGCCCCCCCCCCCTTTTTGAGACAACAATTTCAGGAAAAAGCCTATAGGTCACACCGGTGTATAAGTCGCTCCGCCCTTTTTAGGACCCCCTAAAATACCTAGAAAATAGACTTAAACAAATGTTTATACAGTAATTTGTGACCTGATTTGAACAAAAAACCCAGACTAGAATGGATCTTGACTGCCAGAGTTGTGCACCAGTGCCCTAACTGTCCATACATCAGCAATGCTCTGTAAATTGGAATCTAAATATCAATACCCCAACATACTGTATATATGACATAAGGGAAGAATTTTTAAAAAGCAGTGTTGCTGTAACAGCCTTTGATGTGGTAACAATAGCTTTAATAGCAAGCAGTTTTTTGTATTAATTAATAACATCAGTGTGATGTTGACCGATAGCATTATGCATTTATAGAATCTGTCCTGTATGTCAGCTCATCTTTTTGAGCAAAGTCATGCATTGGCTTCAAAAAGTCTGGCTGTGAAAGTCTGTAGTCTGATAAAGCCCTTTTATAAATTACCATATTGAAAAAAAAAACTCATTGTACGCCCCAAATTTCCTCTTTGGTATGTTTCATTTTTTGAGATTCTCATTTATAGTAGGGTAAGTTACCATAGTGAAGATTTTAATGAAAGAGGTCTTTGGATTTAAAAAAAAGGAATAATTAACAGTAACAGCACTATAAAAGTGAGGGCAGTAAAACCCAGTGGTTTGCATTTAAGACCATTTTAATCAATACCTCACTTGTAGAAGAGATTAATTTATATCTATTCATTTTTTTTGGCTACCACTGAGAATCAGCCTTGCTCTGTGGCGCCTCTTGTTTAATGTTAAAAGTTGGTGGCTCGTGGCCAAACAGTTATTCAGGAGAAATTGTTATGATCATCCTCCACACAATGGAAATGTTCAGACTCTGCAGAAGTTCTCCAGTATGCTTCCCACAGGAGCAACTTTGAGTCAGTGGGATCAAGGAATGCCACTGTGAAACTGGGGTTGTCATGGCAAAATCACTTAAATCTGATCCTTTGGTTCAATCTCTCATCTACTTACAGCCAGAAATGAAATATCTTCTTATGTTTAAACATGGTAGCACATTTATTTTTAGCTTGTTATTATGCCTAATTGCCAGGTGTCAGGTGCCAGGTATTGAGTTTGCAAGCTACTATATAAATGACAATAAGTAACATTAAATCTAATCTTACAATGTTAAATTCAACTTACATGAAGTCTCTGTTTACTACTTTCTTCAAGCCTAGCAATACAAAGACAGGATCTAAACATGGGTTATTAATCTATGCAGTGTTCTGTGTGCGTGTGTGTGTCTGTGTGTGTGTGTGTGTGTGAGCGTGTGTGTAAAACAGAATGCCAGAGTTTAAAACAGACATTATAATAAGCTGTTACACTGAAGAATCAGGGCATTTTAATGAACTTAAGAGGAAAAATGGCATTATTGCTGTTTGTTTACCAGGGTATGAAATCCTTTTCAAACCCTTATAGATTAATTTCTACTGAAGTGAAAATATTTATTTTGAATACCTAGCTGAAGGCAAACATATAATGAGACTCTGCATGGGACTGCTTTGAACAAAACTGCCTGTGATCTTAATATTGTTTCTGTAACTGCATTCTGTTATCCTTTAGCAGTGTTTGAAGGATGACTATAAAACTATAAAGTATGTTATGGCTGGATCATCTTAACAGTGTAGAAATGAAAGTAAAAGTAAAAATGACCTGAAAAAAGAAACAAGGAACAGGGGTCACAAATGGAGATTCAATAAAGGGACATTCTGAACAGAAAATAGGAGGCACTTTTTTACACAAAGAATTGCGAGGGTCTGGAACCAACTCCCCAGTAATGTTGTTGAAGCTGACACCCTGGGATACTTCAAGAAGCTGCTTGGTGAGATTCTGGGATCAATAAGCTATTAACAACCAAGCGAGCAAGATGGGCCGAATGGCCTCCTCTCGTTTGTAAACTTTCTTATGTTCTTATGTAATTAACATCATGAAATTGGCCACAGCAGCAATATTGGGGAATGGTGTGTTCATTGTTGAGTCCACTGATTATTTTTCTGTAATGCAAATCATTTTAATTCAGTAACTTTAGTAATTATACTTTTAATTCAACTCTGAAAGAGGTGTATTATTTGTGACCTATTCTGATTGCCCAATTCAATTTACTTTCTGCCCGGTAAAACAAGACAAAAAAGCAGAATCCTGGTATCTTTTCCTTTTTTTTTTGTTTAACACTAGAACCGCAGAGATTTCGGACTACATACAACCGCCGCACCCACAAAATGTGCGGCTCCATTTTAGAATGGCTTCGATATGAAAATGAAAAACAAGCAATTGTATACAACTTAATATTTTTATTTATGAACATCATACATAACATTTTCAGAGCAGAAACACCGTATTTACATTGAAAATAAAACTTTTTCAAAAAGAGCACATATACATAAACATGAAAAACTAAAAATAGACTTTATGCAATAAACTTCTGTGTAAACAAGTGTAGAAAGCTGTATGCACATATAAAATTATCAAACATAAATAACTAGTTATAAAAATAGCATAACACAAAAATATAACATAACTTATGCAAGCGTGAAGCGAGTTCAAAGGCCCTGTCTCTCTGTTCAGAGTTCTATTACAGCTTTCTAAGTACAATCTATGCAGAAAACACGCTTTTCAACTGTTCCAGTGCATTTGACACAGACTGCCTTTTCACAACGGGCGCAAACATCAAAGGTTCTCTTTTTATTGCATTTAGCAACCTGGCATTGTCTTTTATTCCGTGTGCCAGTGGGCGCAGCATTGGCTGAAGGTTGAGGGGCATTTGCCAGCCGGCTTTCATGCCTCTTATCAAAATGTTTCTGCCGTAGCTTCAGGGCTAGCTGCAAAATGAAGTCGCTCTAAGTTATTGTGTTGCCGGTGCACTCCTTGTACAAAACAAAAGCCAGGTCCAAAACATTATAAAAAAGAGCCATAGGCCACCTGCGAGTACCACCTATTGTGATTCAATGTGTATATTTTGTGACAACTGCTAAAAAAATAAATTAATAATAATAATAATAATAATAATAATAATAATAATATATGATGTGTAGAATGACTTTCATTAGTGTTTCAGCACACGACAGGAGTATATAATACATTCTTTCACAATGACTTTGATTTTATTACAAAGTCCGGACTAAATTGTCGGCTATATTGTATTGATTTCAATATGCTGCATAAACTGCAGGTCTGGTGGTTGAAGAAGCAAGTGCTTATAACCTCTTCATTTTTACAATTCTGCAGCTGAAACACCGTATGGGTATTTAATTCAAATATTTAGTGACACTTAAGAACGGACATGCACGAGATATTCACATACGCGGAGATATTTAAATTTGAATTGCAGAAGCCGTTCAGAAACCGGCTGTGGCGGTGGTAGTGTTAAATAAATCCTTGCACATTCCTACGTTTCACTAGCTCGATTAAAGACGATACTGCATGTGTTTGTTTGTCCAGTCACGTTCTGCCATTCACATGAAAAATGAGCCACATATGGGTTATAAATGTACACTACAGCTATGGCCAAAAATGTTGCATCACCTAGAATTTTATGAACATAATTTAATGTTCAGCATTAGTAACATCATTTATATTTCATTGCTCTTCTATCATGGACATTTATACCCTTTAATCAGTCCTCTACAACACATGGTGTAGCTGCCATGTAATACTGCTGACAGAATTCATTTAACACCATCTCTGTGCTCAAACGGAGAGTTTGCTCAGAAACATCATACAGTCGCAATTAGTGTAATCTCCCAGATCAAAGGCAGAAGGGTTCAATGGGGGAGTTGAAGCCCTGGGTGTAGTTAATAATGAGCAGTAAGCCACCTGAGAAATTACCCCACTTTTAATAACCTATTTATTTCCATTTCAGCCCTGTAGTGTAAAGTGCTTCTCTGTATTATACCACCAGAATAGTCAAGCCGTGGTTTCCAGCATATTCAGACGTACAAAAAATAGCTTTCATTTATTTGAACATATTATGCATGTGTTGTAAAGTGGTCAGTAAAACACAGACAGTGAAGCATCTATAATCCAGACTGACTGGAACCAGGGTCTGTTTGTAAAATTGTTTTTGTTCAGATAATCAAACTACTGCTGTAAAATTGTGAATATGAACATTCCCAATCCAGAATCTTAGATGAGTAATTCTAACCATGTGCATTAATATATATATATATATATATATATATATATATATATATATATATATATATATAGACACACAAAGGAAATTACTGCAAGTACCAACTGTATAAGTCTAGTCAGTGCATTTTCTCATTGACAAAAAGGAAAAAGAGCATTGCACAGGACAGGATACCAGGGGGTTGTTCGAATAACAGTAATTAAATGGTTTTACTGTAATATTATGCAGATTACTTTCCAAATTATTTAAACAAATGCTTGTATAAGTCTTTTCAGTCGAAAACCTTTTTTTTCACTCCTGAAAAATACCATTACCTTCATTCAATGACCCTTAGGGATTTGATTACACTTAAATCTAACACCATTAGCTAGATAAGGATACCTCAGTAAAACATGGTCAATAAGCATGATTACTTTTGACAGTTTCACAAACATGTTTTGATATATTGTTAGAATTAAATAGACTTGCAATAAATATAAGACCTACAGTACTCACCATTGTAAAAAGGAACCTTAGGCACATTGTTTAATAATGTGAGTCCTCTTGTTCTACAGTTTACATTTTGCAGTAAAGTCCTTGACAAACTGTATAAATTTAACAACTCTTCCCAGTCCAGCAGTATTGTTTTCTTTTTGGTTTGTTTGTGTTTTACTGATGTGATTTTTCAGTTTGAGTTTCCCTAACGAAATGTATTTATTGCCACTAATCTGTGGCTTTTCAGTAACCGCTCCACTGACTGCCGTTTGTAACAGCTAGAATGTACAGTCTAACTGTCAGAAATCCCCTAGTCAGTAGTTTTAATTACTGTTTCATAATTAAATGGTAGTAAAATTACTTTTAATGTAGCCATAATTAAATGTTAGACATTGCATGCTAAAATTATCTTAAGCAGTCAAAGGTGAAAAAATACTGACTGATAAAACAATATCTCAAAACATACTATAATAACAAATACAATATGCTGTCAACCCTTGTGCTGTTTTGCAGGTTTTGTGAAAATAAGAAGAACCTGAACACCCCTTCATCTATTTAGAATGGACTAAGACATCTATTAAGTTATGAGGTAAAGTATTTTGTTAGGTAGTTTATGACTATTGGGTCATAAACACATTGTATTGACATAATTAAAAGTACATTTTAACATTTAATGAAAAGCTGATTCAGTAGAACCTATGGATGAATGAGAATACAACAGCTTTTACCTGTATGATATCAGAAACAATTAAATTATTTATTTTCAAATCCAAACCAGCAAATGGTGCTGTTAATCTGGAGCTTGACTTGAAGACACAATCAAGACTTTTGAAGTAATTGTTTGTGACAGATATGTTTTAACAGATAGTATAGCACAGAGGGTTAGTGGTTCAGAATCCCTCATTTCAGACACCCCAAGCAGTCATGGGTACTGAACCTAGCACCTAGGTTGCAATACTTCACGCTTGACATCTCTCATGACAGAACTCAACACCAGGGTTACAATCAAGTTTGGTGTCTAAAATAAGCCTTATGGTTATCAGTTTAACATTAGTCCAGGACTGATGAGCATAGAGACTGAAATACCTCCAAAAGAGGGTGAGGCTGAAGTTTGTAAGATGAAAATGTCACAAATAGTCTTAAAATAATGTAATGTAATACATATTTATATATTTATTTAATGCATTTGCTGGTGTGTTAAATCTTCAAGAATACATCTTAATGTACTTCTGCTTGTGATAAAAATGTAAGATCAAAACCTAAAAACACGTCCATTTCAGATACTTCAATTTAGACTCATTTTTAATTTTAATGTTATTTTACTGGAAAGAGGGAGTTCTGGCATGTTTGTGGGATGCATTCCGGTACAAAAAAACAGTAGCACTTTTCTTTGTGGGACAGCAGACCTGTGTTTTCTATTTAGGTCAGATGTCTTGGAGAGGGAGAGGAAGATGAAGTGCACAGAAATTGTGATGAAATGCTCTATTTCACACACTTGCCCTCTAGAAGGACTGGCAAAGGCAGTCACTTAAATTAAGGACAGGTCATCAGGCAGGAGACCTGATCTGGTCTCAAGATGGAAGACTTCAGCAGCCTGAATCCCTGTGGCTTTTCCTAATCCACCTCTGTCACTTCTTGTTAGGTTTAAGGTTTATGGAAATCAGTATTCCGTGTAAGCTGTGCCATTATTGCCTATAGTTAAGGAAAGTGCTCTATATTATTTATGACCCGCTAACTAAGTGGAAATGACAGGCTTGAAGGTTTTTTTTTTTAACTCAAATCCAAGTTTGTTATAAATCTTTAAATTTTTCATCAGTTTCCATGATATGCAAAATGTCACATAGTTGCTTTAATATATCATGTCGCAGTAAACAGAAATAGAACAAAATAGACAAAAATGGAAACAAAGCAAAAAATACTCCATTATTACAGTATGCATCACCATGAGCAAAAAAATCCAATAATTAAGTGGAAGTTCTTTATTGAATGGCTTGAGGAACAATGCAGCACATAAAATGTTTTAAAAATATCTTGGTTTAAACATATATAAAAGTTAAATTAAAATAAAGAATGTTTGATGCTTCTTTATTTTTAATCATTCCACCCTGTTTATTTGTTAGAAGGAAATAATATGACAACGTGCCTGTCAGGAAGATAATCATACCCTGCAAACATCATATGTTAAGGCCATGCAAAACAACTGTATACCACAGTGACTCAGCGTGTTATAGAAATGATGTGGCTTTGACTTCTTTGACTTCTTTAGTAGTGGCGCTCTTAACTGACTAGCATTTATGAAAAGGTTGTGAGTCAACAGTTTCAGGTTGACTGGTATCGTTGGCCAAAAAAAAACAAACCAAAAAAATGTATTTGTTTAAAAATGTTGTTGGAGCTATTGCTGTGTGGTCTTGGTTGCATGGAGAAAGCCTGGTTACAACATTCACAAACATGCCAAGGACAATAAAACAGTATAACATCTGAAATCTACCGCAGCAATATTGATGGACATAACTTTTTATAGTGTAAATAGTTTTAATAGTTTGTCTAAGTTGGCCCTCTAAATATTACGACTGATGAAAAGAGATGCTCAGTGCATTGGTAATAGATTTTTTTGCACCTGACACCAAAACTGTCAGCTCAGACTTTAAAACAAGCCACACCAAAACCACACAAAAGGAGCATTAAACCTTTATAGATTAAAAAAAGATCACTCATTTATAATTATATAACTAGGTTATTCATAAAATATGCAGATATAGAACACATTAAATGACGATTATACATATCTGGTTTGGTAGAAATGCCTATTCACTACCAATGTAAAAAGGTCAGATACTTTTTTGGAAAGGTAATGGAAACTTCATTTCTAAATATTGTTATTTGTGGTGGGGTCTAGTCTAAATAAGTGTATTTGCTTTGCTCACTGATTACCTTTCTTGCTACGTTACAGATGACCAGGATGATCTGTTTCTGCAGGGTTTCCGTATTAGATCCAGGTTGCATTCTTAATAATTATTAGATTGTATTATCAGATAAATAAATTACATATCTGATCCCTTGTATCTCCGAGCACCAGTTAGGATCTATTCCCCTGGCCTTAGCAAACATTGGATGATGTCTGAATAACTTCAGAAGATTGGCATAACAATCCAGCTGTATGAAGTGCACTGGCTGTGTCACACCCATCATTCAGGGCTACCTCCCAATGAGTATTACCTGCAGTCTCTGCTCAGATCACAACCTATGTGACATAATAGGCTGGAGGGAGTCACCACAGTGCAAAAAATGAAGGAACCATGCATACATTTCATTTTCAGCGTGGGAAGATTAACAATTTCAATGAGATGTTTCTCATACACGGATGTCCTTGTTTGTCCTCCCAACTTATAAGACAGAATTAATTATGCCAATTAACTCTTCCGGATCCTTTTAACAGATGTCAAATCTATTTATTTGTATGTGATGTTTGCTTCAGTGAACATTCAACGCTGTCGGTGAGTTTAAGATGGGAAAAAAACCATCGACCGTTGATTGTACCCTGCAGCCAGCCTTCATCTGCCGCACGGCGAATGCACAAGCAGTGGCTTTCAGCTTTTGAACCAATGAGGGTGGACAGATACTAACAAGAGCATGGAGCTGTTTTTTTTTTTTCCGAAACAAGATGCAGCAAAGGTCACAATCAACATTCATTGCTGTCGGTGGGTTTAACTGTGTGGAAAAGCTCGCTCAACAATGAATGCAACTGTGGCCCAGATTTTAGCAGCTAACGTCATCATGAATGTAACCAGTGGATGCGTTGATTTTTAATTACCACTCATCTGCATCTCTAAAGAGAAGATACGCAGTTTGTTAGTAATTAACTTGTGTGTCATTGTCTGCTATTCTTTTTCATTGTGTTACTAATTAGGATTTTGTTTTTCTTGAGGAAAAAATAAGCTTGAATTTAGGAAATCACTTGTACTAGTCAGCCTTATTCATGTACATTTCCAAAGATGATATATGCAAGATATGTGTTTGTTAGTTACTAATGAATTACTAAATTAGTTTACATAATATTGCTTAGAAGACGAGCTTTTAATATGTAGCTATCTATAATATCTAGCATAGTATATTTTCCCCTTTTTTGTTACAAAGAGACTAGATGCTACTACATTTTCTTCTGTATTTTTCCCTGTTCTTGTTTCTGTATTATTGAGAAATGCTTGAGATTTTGCACAAAATATATGTATATTTACACACATATACACATACACACCCACATACTATGCATCATGAATGCCTTCCATTTCAGGGCACCATTTTCAAGATGGTACTGTTTGGCACCGTTAAATATATATATATATATATTTTAGCTCAAAGAGCCAGCTGCCCAACGTTTCGATATGTTGTACATGTCTTTATATATATCCTTATTAATAAAAAAAACTATCATAACAGGAATTAAGTGATGCCTGAATTTTGACATTAATAATAAATACTGTAGCACTTGACTTTTTACCTAGAGTTGTATTTGTTTCAGTGAATGCTTCATGGAAGGCTGTTTTGCTAAATAAATGTATCTGAGCAGGATATCAACCAGTGTGGTTTTTCTTTTTTTTTTCTTTGGCTGTTTATCTCTTGAAACCCAAGGTTGGTCACAGGCAATGATACATACATTAACCGTAGTGGTAAAGAGTACAATATTTTTTAATATGCTTGTGCTCAAAAGAGCCAACTTCCCAACGTTATACTGTGTTTAATATACCTTTGTCAAGGGAAAGCAGTGGAGGCACTTACAGGCTTCTGATGCCATGGTAACTTCACTCACTTATTTCTGTTTAAATCTATTCATGTGTTTGTGATGACATTTACGACATAGTTAATGATGTAAAGATCTATTCCTTTCTATTTAAACCTTCAGGCATTATGTTATTGAGTCTATCATTTGCTCTTCTGTGTTCTACATTATCTAATTTTATTTCTTCTAAAACTACCAAGGTCATTCATGTTATGTTCATTTTTTGTAAAGTGTTGAACTATTGGTTCATTTACTTTTGTATTTCTTGTGTTTGATAGGTGATTCTGTAGTATTTTATGTAGTGCTGCACCTGTCTCCTAAATGATATGCATTGCATGGTATAAAAAAACCAACATATTTTGAACCATTTAAGGGTGTAGGCTGCTGAATTGAGTGCATTGCATTGTATCAGCTGTTGGGTGAGAAGCTATGTGCTTCTTGATAATATGCCTTTTGTGTCCTTGTGAAGCTACTCACTTAAGCAGTTTGGAACTGATGCCTTTGTTAATCAAAAGACATTACATTTTTCAAATCATTTAAATATTTTGTGAAATTCTCAGTAAACGATGAGCACTGTCAGCACAGGCTATTCCAGTACTCAGTAAGAGAATAAGGCAATATCCAGTAAAACAACTATAGAAACGCTCACAAGGGTCAGCAGCTAGTTTTGTAGGGTGTGTTTACATTCTACGTTCCAGCATGTACAGCTGTCTTTAATTGTCATTATGCCTTTTTAAATGACTTGATACCCTTATCATCAGGCATTCAGTCCTGCTTGATAAACTTTTCAAGACAGGCATCTGAATGTCAGATACAAAAAAATGCTGTAATTAACCAGACCAAACACAACTGTCCTATTTATATTTTTCAAAGAGGCACATCCACAGAGAATGAGTTAAGGGCTCTTTATTTAGCATCATTAAACATGAGACAAATGAATTCATTGTAAATCAATTAAAGGGAAGCTGATTAGTGAGTCAGAATGCCATTAAAGGAATTGAGTAGAAGAAGAGCTATGCAGAAAGCAGCACTGGCTTGGATTTCTCAGTGACATTCAATCAAAATCAAGGGAGGAACTAAACCTACAGTAATAGCAACACATCTCAGAGTGCTTTATTGAGGAATATAGAACCAACCTACCTGTTCAAAGAAAAAGACAATAACTGCAATTCAGTTATGGAAAACAGCGAAATCCTTTGATTCCACTTGCACTATACAGGAGTGGTTGAGCATGGTGTGCTAGCAGGTGTATGAATTGAATCAGACATGTTTACGGCACACTGCTCACCTAAAATGAGGTCAAATAACAGATCACATAATCTGCAATATGATGTCACTAAGTTGTTTGTATAACTGCTCCAAAAAAGAAATCCCTTTAAAAAACTGCTTATATATGCCAGTTTAATTTTGTTTTAGATCTTTGCTTACTAAAAAGGTGGTGTCACATATATAAGTACCATACTATTGCAACGTAACAAATTGATTCAACAAAACCTGTTGTACTTTCAGTCATACACTGGGTTTTTAGTGTTGTACAGTTTTAACAGCAATGCAAAACTAACCCTTAATTAAAAAAAATAATAATTAAAAAGCATATATCCCTTGTAGTTTTGTATCTAAATTATATATTGCCATTTGTATCCATCTTTGAAACATGTATTAGATGGTCAGCTGTGTTTTATTGACTTGTGAAGGGATATTTTATTGCTGTATAGATTTTTCCCAATATTGATAAATCCACCATGGAGTCCTGTCATGCATCAATCTCTTCTGTACCACTGGAGAAAGAGGTACAATAACACTGGAGCTGGGGAGAGAGCTTCAACAGACCACCGGAACTTCATAAAACAAAGCATTTTTTATAATGTCCTACAGAAACCTGTGGCAATTGGTGAACACACAGCCACCATACAACTATGACCAAAAGTTTAACCCTATAGAATAAACGAATTTTGTTTCATAAAGTTGAATAAAACTGCTGCATATGTTACATTAACATTGAAATATATACCGCCTTGTAGTTTTCCATATACTTTTCCAAAAAACTGCCAAAAATTGAAAAATTTGACATTTCGAAATGAAATACTGTACTATTATGATGGCTTCCGGTAGACTTGCAATATCATTTTGTAGTTTCTTTGATTACATGATGTTAAATAAAAGACCTAAATTATGTTCATATGCAGTAGTTTTTTTGTTTGTTTGTTTTTTTGTTTTTTATAATTATGTCTCAATCCTAAAATTCTAGGAGATGCAAAACTTTTTGCCATAGCTATATAACATTTTGAGAAACCGTTTGAGATGATGCACATTTATTAATGAAAAAGGATACAAAAATTGAATTTTACACAATAGTTAATACACCTTTAAGTTTCTGGCAGTTACAGCAAAGCTGCAGCACGTTCTTTTAAAAACATGTTTCACATATCCGCTTACCCGAGAATTCTTTTGACTCTAAACCCACTATAGAATTTACCTACATTGCATTACCATGTAAGTCACTCATGCTGCACATGCTTACCACTTACAGGTGGAATGTGACCTCCAGCTCACTCTGAAATATAGGAAGAAATATATGTCTCAAATTTCAGTGATACACATATAGTATTTGCCTTTTATGCTTCTGCCATTAAGGAATGGAGTTTGATGGATATGTCTTTTCAAATGGATGGTGGCAAATTTTTCCCTTCACTTTTTTTTTTTTAACAACATGGTGTATATTTAAATAGATCATTTTCATTTTTGGGAACACAAACATTTGTGAGGTACTGTTTGGTTGCTTTGTTCAAGCTACAGGCTCCAATGCAAGGATTAAACCTGAGCAGGGCTCTAGACTGTATCAGTGGGAGGCAAACCTCCACATCTGTTAGGTCAAGCGAACCAATAACTGGCCAGCTATACAGAGTTGTGTTGTTTTCATTAACAATGTAATTAAACCTGCTATGGGCTGAGGTGAGGAAGGAGGAAGAAAACTGTCCAGTTTAACATCCATTTACAAAGGTTTTCATAGTTTAAATGACACAATTTGTCCTCTGTAAACCTAAATGACCCCATATTTTATAGCAGTCAGTTATTCAACTAAACAACATTTAAGTTTAAGCAAAATTACCAATTGTGATTATCAGGGAAATGAGGGAAACATTTAAAAATGCTGCTACTCAGCAACCTTGCTTGAATAAACTAATTCTTTAAATAGTTATCAACGAGTTTTAGTGGAAAAAGATCCTTTATTAAAGATCCAATAGAGTAAAATAAACAAAGCAAATCTTGGTACTGCTATTAAAAAGCAAATTATAGTTGCTATTGAGGTGTCTTTTCCTGGTAATGCAAATTATCATCAACCCATAGTCAGTTGGAATCTGGTGAATGATAGCCCCATTGTTTGTAGTTATGATCAGTCTTGCCATGTGGGTTGTCTGTGATACACATATGTTTCTAAACGTTAGAGTAGACTCATTATCATTATAACACTTTGCAGCAATATATATATATATATATATATATATATATATATATATATATATATATATATATATATATATATATATATATATATATATATTTTCTTTGAATTGCCAAGCATTGACAGTAATATAATCTCAGTATGGAAAATGCATCAGCTTCCATTGCTGGGTAACCCCTTAGCCAGACTAGTACAGCGGGCTGGGGCCTTGTCCTATTCCATGTCATCCTTCCTGTTTTCATTTTTTTACCGCAATGTTTGTCTTGTTAAAATGTTCCAACAAACATTACACTCCAACACCAGGAACCAGGAAAGTGGATAAAACATAGAAAAATAAGACTGTTGGACAATAGCATAGCACCACCTAGTGGAATACTTGTATTACAGATGAAGTATTAATCTCTCAGAAAAACAATGATTCTTGAACCCTGATATTTAGTTTAATATGGCATGAATTCTACAGATAATTTGGCAGGGAACCCTGAATGTGAGAAGGTCATGGTAGATTAAACAGAGTTGGTACCTGTTTTGGGCTGTACACAGGATGATCTAGAGCCCATAATGGGGTCTATATTAATGCCATACAATACCATTCATAAGTTCTGAGGCAGCGATATTAGGATGTGCTGTGGTTTGGATCATTAAAGCATCACACTTTTAGACACCAATGGTTTACAAGAATCCCAAAGGTCTCTACAGACATTTAGTTTAATTGGTGAGGAACACAGGATTTTTCAGTTTCTTAACTTCTAACCACTATTTTTCTTGACTTCCTTATGAACCTGACAGTATGAGTTTCAAAATGTAGACACATTGAACTCCTGTGCTTTTTTTTCTGGTAGCAAAAACATATTTTAGAGACGGTTTAGTATGAGTACACAGTGTTGTTTTTTTCCTTATTTGAAAACACAGGAGAGAGCCATTTAAATTGCCTTAGCCCTTCAGTGTTCATGAAAAGCCAGTAGTTTTCCATCCTTATCAGCTGTTTCAGCTTTCAAAAAAATAAACAAATAGCATTACAATTCTGGCATTGGCACTCTTACTATCAAAATGTTTTTGACGTGGATTTATTTTTTATTTTTTTTAAATACTGGTCTTTCCAGGAAGTAATGTTTACTTTTTCAGAATTAGATTTCCAAACATTCTGTTGCATTACCCCAAGCAGACATACCTGTGATATAAATACAGGCAAACTGCATTTCAATAAAGTCTCTTAACATTGAAACCAGATCATTAAAACCACAGTAAACACATACAGATTTATAGATGGTTTTAAATACTCTCAATACATGGTCAAATCCTTGCCACTAGTACATTTCACAAATCTACAGAGACAGATCTCTTAGATACTGATCTTCAGAAGCTGGCTGGGTTCAGGCAAGGCTGATCTCAGGGAGTTTTGTGGCATGTTGTAACCCTTATCAACATTCTAATCTAATAGCCAAACAAGTATATAGGAAACACAGTAACTCAAGTCATTCATTAGGAGTCCACTGGTTATAACGAGTGCTGCATATTTTTGTCAACATTGTATGCAGCAGTATTTTGCTATGGTTGTGCCCCTTGCAGGTGTGCAGGAAATAGTTATTTGTAAAGTTTTCCTGGCTTCTCTACTTCATATGCAGAAGACACATTCTGGGTGGCAATATCAGATAAAGCAGAGACAGGTGTTCTGCAGGGAATGTAGCAGCTCAATGTGCTTTGCGTGTGCGTCTCACCAGGGGTAACCCTGCTTCCAACATCAAAGAGAAAGGAGTGTTCTGTTTGTCTGCTTGCTATGAAAAATAGGTCAGGCAGAACACTCCTGTCTCCCCAGCTGCAGGGCATACAAACTTGAAGAGAGACAAAATACACAACTCTAAAAGCATTTTCTCCAAAGATAAAAACCTCCACAGTAGAAATGTAGCTTTAGCGATTTAGTCTAACCCTATGGTTAGATAATCTGTTTTATCATAAGTATTGTAGATCATATTTTTTTTTTAATTGCAATACAAGGAACATGGCTTTGGTTTGATGTGTTATTGCTGTTTACATCCAGCAACAATACATCCTTCATTTTTAAAGGGCAGTATCAACTTCAGGAATTAACCCTGGGCTCTATAAAACATTACTGTCCAAACCAGACCTTCAAACAAGTAGGGAATGGCCTATTGCTACAAAGTTTACAGTATGTGTCTTAATTTATTAACACCAGATGTCACATGCTGCAGAAATTCTCAGTCAAAACTTAAAAAAAGAAAAAAAAAAAAGAAAAAAAAACCTTGGTCCCAGCATTTTGATTTATAACTTTTAACAACAAGCTGTTACATGAATCCAATAAATAATGATATTTGGATCACAGCTTTTATTCATGTATTTATTGTTTGTAAATGTTCTCAAATTCCATAATGTGTCCTGTTTTTGTCAGTAAAACAGTTTTTTTGTTTTTTTTTTTTAAGATTTGCAGTTCACATTAATGTCCACTAAGTGGCAGCCTGGGTTAAAGACATGCCAAAAAATGGTACCCCACAGAAATCTATCAAATTATCACATTTTGTATTCTAATTATGAGAATTAGGCACCACACAGATTGACATCCTTCTACAAAATGTTAATACCATTCCAGGGGCCAGTTCTACTAACGTGTTCAAAAAATCGGATCCGGGCTTACTGGAGCTGGATCATGAAAAAGGATTGTACTAAGCGGATCAGGATCAAGCTCCACTGATCCAAAATCTTGATCCGATTCTGGAGCTGCGCAGCCGTAACTAGGGAAACTGACCAATGAGAAGCGAATATGCTTGGTGCAGAGATTGAAGATTCTGAATGTCAGTAAATGAAGTGCACTTAATTTAAACGACATAAATAAAAAGCAACTACTGTACATGTATAATTTCAAACTCCAAACTCCAACGATTCTATAAAAACAGATCGAGTATAGCCACTATATACACCATATATATAGGAGGCTGTGTGGTCCAGTGGTTAAAGAAACAGGCTTGTAATCAAGAGGTTCCCGGTTCAAATCCCACCTCAGCCACTGACTCATTGTGTGACCCTGAACAAGTCACTTAACCTCCTTGTACTCCGTCTTTTGGGTGAGACGTAATTGTAAGTGACTCTGCAGCTGATGCATAGTTCACACACCCGAGTCTCTGTAAGTCGCCTTGCATTAAAAAAAAATACAATATTAAATCAATGATTGTAATCGATAACATGATAACAACAGTATGACTTTGTAAACACACAAAACTAGAAATAATATTTATGAAATCTCATTACGCAGTCAGGTCTTTTTTTTCTGTAGCTATACGGCGAAACCAAAAATGTCAGCTATAGCTAAACACAACTAAACTAATACTGATAATTAATAGTATCTTAATACAGTACTGTTACAGCTACTTTCAAATGCATTGTTGCTTAATGTTTTCTAAAACGTTAAATGATCTCCGTTTCAATCTGAAGGAAATATTTTTGGATATCCCTGCTTTTAAAGTGTATTAAGTTATCGTTAAAAATATCCAAATTCAGTATAGTGCTTATTTAAATATTATTTTAGCAATTTAAAAAAAAAATCAGTTATGTATTTTGATGATGCATGGTCCATTTTAAAAACGTTCAATCAAGCTGTGATCCGATTCTGATCGTAATAGGATCAGATTTTGAGCCAAAACTGAGCACAGCATCAGCGCTGATCCTTTTGCAACCCAATACGTCACAGGAGCAAAATCGAAGCCTGGATCCAGGGTTCAATCCCTTTATTACAACTGGACCCAGGATCCTCACTGATCCGTTTAATACAACACAGTAGATCACAGGGGCAGGATCAGAGCCTGGATCCAGGATCGGGTCCCTTTAGTACAACCGGCCCCAGTTGTTTACTACAACTTAAGACAATGGCGATGCACAGAAGTTTAATTGTCCATAGCATGGTTGATTAGTCTGTTATATAAATTAAATCCCTGAGGCATGTATCCTTTAATACAGTACTGTGACAGGATAAGGTAATCCCTGCTGGTGAAGTCCGGCCTCCCGACTGGTGGTGGCGCTGTGGTCACTAACTCTGCGACCTCACCAAGATGGAA
The DNA here is from genome assembly GCF_902713425.1 of Acipenser ruthenus. Lineage (NCBI taxonomy): Eukaryota > Metazoa > Chordata > Actinopteri > Acipenseriformes > Acipenseridae > Acipenser > Acipenser ruthenus. Next base: position 29,308,940 of record NC_081200.1, on the reverse strand, counting down.
CGGACCTTAAGTCTATGGTTGGCTTGCGGCGGCCATCTTGGTGGAGTTGAACTGCACGTGTGCACAGAGAGAGAGAGAGAGAGAGAGAGAGAGAGAGAGAGAGAGAGAGAGAGAGAGAGAGAGAGAGAGAGAGAGAGAGAGAGAGAAGCAAGCTGGAGTACACGGCACCCTGTTTTGAATCATGTTACCACAGACTATAACCTGCCTTGTTATTGTTGCAGTACAAAGATTAAACCTGTCTCAACAAACCCTTGGATGCTGTGCTCAACTGGACTCCTCGTTAGCCTGCTGGCTGAAAGACCACCCCGGCTTTAAAGGGCCACTCACCCTTTTCTTTCTTTTGTGTTATAAACACGTTTTATTTGGTCTATTATTTTTGTGTGTTTCACTGTTCACAAAGTGAACACATTAGGTCTATTGGGACAGGATTGTCTGTTTCATACGAAAATTTAAAAAGTATCCTCGCGACCACAGCGCCACCACCAGTTGGGAGGCTACTTGTTTAATTTTCGAACACATCCTTGGACTGTGTGTTTGTACTTCCACACCACTCCAGCAGAGCCCCCCACAAGTATGCAGAAGCTCAAGTTCCTGTCGTAAGTTTCAGTCACAATGATCAAGACAGTAGATTTTGCTAGAATGATAATCATTAGATACTCAGTAAATCTATTCTTATAATAAGAAGACGATTGCATCACTGTCACTCATGGCCAGATGTTGTCCCATATGAACCACCCACCTGTTGATTCATAGATAAGCACACATCCTGCAGATGTCAAATCAAGCAAAGAGATGGAACTAAAAACAGGGAACTTGCTTTGCATTTTCCCTCAAAATAATTGTGTTCCTTAAATGCTGATCTTCTTTATTTAAGGGGGGGGGGGGGGGGGGGGTTAGAAATAGGTTAGACACAGCGATTTACAGTTAAGAAAGCAACACATTACAGACATTGAAAGAACAGCGTGTTACAGAACTACACCCTGAGTATGAAAAATCTGCTGAAATTTCACATCACAGAACACTTCACATAATTTTTGTCTGCAAGGAAAAAAAACCCCAAAACACTACTTCCGTTTCTAAAGGGAAAGAGTTTTGACTACCCCAAGCCCGTAAGTGAAATGTCAGAGTTATTTATTTCTGGTTTGGTAACTTATTGGGTGAGTTTCTGCTATCTGAAAATATATATATATATATGCTAATGACGATTTGGAGTAAATAGCTCTGAGAATCTAGCCCAGAGTGATGCTTTTGCAACTGCGTCATCTGCCATTATTATTATTATTATTATTATTATTATTATTATTATTATTATTATATATCAATATTATATATCACATTATATATCAATATTATATATCACTTTTTTTCTATAAGCCAGAAATACATTTTTGTTTAGATGTTGCTTAATTTATACAGTATGTTGCAAAGTAAATTTAACCAGACTATACATAGAATCTGAAAGTCTTTTTTTATTAATTTGATATATTTATCTGTTCATTCAAATGTAAATGTTTTGGGGTTTTTTTTGTCGGGGAGTACATGCATCCATTTCCATGTGCACTAAATTAGTTCTTCTACAGATGAAAAATGAGAAGTCTGTAGTTGGAGATGCTTTTAGCAATATGTCACAGGAAGTAAAAACAATGACGCACACAAACCACAGATGACAACATGTTTTTCTTCTAATTTGTGTAAGGCAGCAGGTTGTGTGAGACAGCAGGGAGGGGGTTAAAACCTCCCTGAAGAGAAAATGCACCTTTTTGGTTTGTTTGATTGTATTGTTTTATTGTTTCATTCAATTTGTTAATTGTTTTATTATTAATTATCCCCTGCACCTGGTAGCTATTGTTAAATTGGGACCAGGTGCAGGGTATTTAAGAGGAGCAGTCAGTCTGCTCAAGGCTGCTGAGTAGAAGGAGGCAGATGAGGTGATCTGCTTCCGAGCAGTCAGAAAAGTAAGTGCTGTGTTAGCGTGTGAGTTCTGTGGTGCCAGGTAAACGGCTTATCCGTCCTGCAAGTTAGTCAGGGAAAGTACCTGTTTAGTAAGCGCTCCAAACTGGAGTTAGGTGTTTGTTTATTTTGTGTTTGTTTTTGTGTGTAATTAAAAATAGCGCAACCGCGCTTAAAAACTCAATTTCTCTGTACTGGGTCATAATTTTAAAGGGGCACGAACCCGTGAGTGCTATGGATCTTTTACATTTGCTAAAAATCATAACATGGTCACACAAGAGCAGAATATGCAATAATGTCAGAAAATGACAATTTGACTGAAAGTGGGAGCAGGACACTATGCTGCATTTAAAATGATTCAAATCTGTCATTTGATAAGTAAATATTATTACTATTGAAAAACTATTTGTTTTGTTTTGGAGAGAATAGTTATTTATCACGCATAAAAGATGCTTCTTCATCCATGATTTCTAGCAAAAGACACTGGTGCTTTTTCATCTGTGTAGAACACAAGTAACTGACAAATCTGAGAGATGGGGGCTAAAGTAAATTAAACAAGCTGTGTTGCATTCTACCCATGTGATCTGCTGCTTGGGAAGTGAAAACATCTGTCCAGTTACGAAGATGGAATGACATATATGACATGCACAGTTAGTTAGAAATGATTCTAAGATCCTAATAGATGTTTTTAAGTAACATGCAAAGATATAGTTTAACATCAGGATATATTGTACAACAGGATTAATAGATAGCATGCTAAAAGAAATGGAAACGGCTCCAAGCATGTACTTGAAATGTTTTCTTGTAATGTTAGTCTATGAACACCTGCTAAAACCACTAAACAGCCACTGATCAGCAGCTTTGAGTCATTTACACAGACCCTGGTTATTAGCACACATTTTAAATGCAGTATTTTACCACTTCGCTTTATGAAATGAAACAGTCATTTCTTCTGAGGAAGTACAAACCAAGTACAGTTACCTTTCTAATTGCACATCTTGCACATCTTGGGTGCTATCCAGTGCAATTCTTCTAGCACATCATAAGAATACCTCAACCACTGTGATAGTTAAGTTTTATATATATATATATATATATATATATATATATATATATATATATATATATATATATATTTATATATATATATATATATATATATATATATATATATATTTATGTGAACTGTGGTAGCTAACTGGCAGGATGAGAGAGCACAGGAACCAAAAATTGCAGTTGCAATAGGGCAGTTTTATTATTTACAGCAGTGTATTGAACACCAAAATAAATAAATAAAACAAAACCTGTCACTCTGAGCACTAACTAAACTTATTGAGTTCCCTAACTCAGTCCTGTTTGACCTAACCTCAAAGCAGGTAAAAAAAAAAATTAAACTTAAATGGCAACAGAAATATAATTGCGGTAAAATACTAAACAGTCCAGTATTTTGACTGCACTTGGCCAAGTCCAGTTTGGGTTTTCCAGCGGATCCTGGCTGGCTGAAGGCTATATCCAGGAGTAGAGTATAGTTGTAATGCTCTTGTTGGTAATCCTTTTGGGACTGGCGGTGTAATTGTTGTACTGTTCTTTTGCAGGTTAAAAGGTAAGTAACTCCCGGTCTGTAGTCTCTTCTCCTGAGAGACACACTGTTACTGCAGGTCCTGGTATTTGCAACAGGTGAGTATTAGGTTCCATTTACATTCACCCAGGTGTTAATTCAGGTTTCCCCTGTCCTTTCAAGATTGAAGTGCGCCCTCTGCTGGTGTACACATGGAAGGTCAGCCTGCTCCGCTTTGTCCCTTCCCCCAACTGGCTGAAACAATACACTTAACAAAAGCTAATAAACTAAAGCAGTCTGTGTCGTATTTGTCATTCTTTGTGCAGTGTCCCCTTTATAAATAGATACAGTTCTCTAGTGGGAAACTTTAGTTTGGTGCACTACATATTAAAACCATAAAGACCGTTCTGGTTACGGTTTAAACAGTCCTTTTTGTAATCGTGCTTCAATACTCTTCACAACGGTGTCCTTGCCAATAAACACAAGGTTGTATCAAGTACACATGTTGCAGTAGTCTTTTTACTGTTATTTAAACAGGCCGTTTTTACTACGGTTTCGTTTTCTTACTACACTCCCCACAAACTCTACACAGGTGAGTGCATTTTAAAAGTCCCTTTGTAAAATGTGAGTGCTGCGTTGCACAGTAAGTATTTACGTATAAAAGTATTAAAAAAATCTAGTAGTCACAAAGTTAATTTCTTCATTTTTCACACAGATAGACACATACTGTATTTTTAATATATTTATATTTTATATATATATATATATATATATATATATATATATATATATATAACAATCAGACAAACAATTTCAGTATTCATTACCAGATAAATAATAATAAAAAAAAATCAATTTCAATTTTAAGAAATATTTATTAAAACCAGACTGACCAATTCATACAGATGATACACTTCATGCTTTACATTTCGTACAATAACAAAATCAGTAGAAATATGAAAAATAAAGTTTGAATTTATTGGGTTGTTTTTACCATGGCACATTTTTTCACTGTTTATGTAACATAAAATTAAATTATGCTGACAGACTTTTTTTTCCCCCATAGTACAACTGACAATGACATATACAACATGGAGTGTGATTGTATGTGGTACAAAATGTCCACTAGGGATCCATATGTGTTTTCTTTGCCTATGCGTACACCCATTGACTCCACCAAGACCCCTCATAACACATAAAAGTATGATTTTAGCATAGAAAATTAAAAAGCATTCAAAACAAACAAGAGAAAATGTTCATAAGCTTAATTAAATCATATGCATTAACTCTGTAATATACACTATATAATCAATACGGACAACTCTTTAATGTGCAAAAGACTTTTAACAAAGCAGTTATAGTTTGGTAAGATATAGAGAAGTAGTGCAAACAAGGGGTTAAATCACTGTCCCTTCTAATTTCAAACGCTGATGAACAGTACCAGTAGTTAGTTATTGGGACATGTTTTCGGTTCCCTAAATGGATGTTTCAGTGGTGTTGTACAAAGCACAGCCCAGCCTGGCTTGGGAACTAAAGGACGGGAACGATCTCACAGATCAGGATGGTTGGAAAGAGAACTTTATCATCAAAGCACTCAAGTGTTTAGGGAACTGGAATACACATAATTTGTTGTGATACTGTTGTAACTTTCATTTTAAAATTCCTGATTTTTGCAATTTATCATCTACATCTTAAGCATGCAAGTGACACATTAAAAGGAATGGTGGAAAACAGTAACTGGGTTGATGTACAATTTAGCAAATGATTTCTCCTTACACTACCCTCAACTGATCTACTGTACACATTTCGGTGTGTTTACCTTTCCGTATGCACATACCCCTTTGATGACCTGATTTCAGTATGTGCATGCAAGATAATAATATACATTCATCTGTTCAGGTTCAAAATCTTGTCCTTGCTCTTCTCATGGTTTGCATGAAAACATGGTCTGTAAAAACAAAAGCTATAAACATTAAAAATTTCACACACACAGACATGTTTCATTTTTTTAACTGGCTCTCTAACTGAGGGTTGGGCCATTGGCAGAACTTTCTACTGCTGCTTTCTCAGCAGTACTGGTGGGTTATTTCAACTCTTCAGATTCCTTTTTCTGCTCTGCGGAGTCGGGTGAGGCATCTGCAGGACTGGACTTAACAGGCTCTTGTTTGTCTGGCTGGTTGTCTTCAGGCTGCTCCTTCATTCCTGCTTGCTCTGCTTGCTGTTCATTGACAACCTCAATAGTGTCCTCTGCCTGGGCAGAGCTTGACTTCACCTTCCCATTCTGGACAGGAAAGGTCTTTGCTATCACATCATACAAGAACTTATAATGTTCCTATTGAAAGAGAAATCTGTTAGTTTCAAAAATACAATAACTGAATGACACTCTATGGTTTTAAAGACTTAAGGAATCAAAGTGTGATAGTTATGTTTTTTTTTGAAGATGTACAGCTTATGTTTTTTACTACAGCAGAGTTTGCATTTAAAGACAGGCGTGCCCTTATTCCTTAGAAATTCATACATTTTAGCACACATATTGTAATTTATGGAATTATCTTAATAAATATATAATAAAGTGAATTGTCTGTTTAGGCCCACAAATTACAAAAAATAAATGAAAATACAATAATATTTAAACCCACTCTGCAAAATGTTGCTCTGTTCAAATGTCCAATAAGCTCACTTCAAACATCCAAATGAATCTACTGACTACACAATGTTAAATCCTTATTATCATGTTGTATTAGGAGTATATCTTTTTGTATGTGGTAAAATCACAGTTTGGACATTACAATACTGTATAACCTTAAAACACATTGCACTTGGTGTGGTACTTACAAAGGATGTCAGTAATCCTGGCCTTTGTTTACGTAGAGCTTTTACAGTTTGGAACACATCTACCACCCCTTCAGTTTCTGCACTGTCCATGAGATTCCAGAGAGCACAGAATATCCCAGTTCTTGTTGCTCCATCACTAGAAAAAAATACCAACCCCCGCCCCAGAAATTAACCCAAAATAAGGTTTGTGATTTATACCACTTCATACTTAATTATTTTTAAAAAATTAAAAAAGAAAAGAAAACAAAGTCACTTGCTCTGCGTGTAGCCCCTTGGAAGATAATAGTTTATATAATTTCAAAGTATCAGCTTTGTCTATTTAGTCAAGAAGACTAATATGCACACTATACAGGACTGTAGCTTAGGTAACAGGTGAAAACACTTTGGGCAATTGTCCCTGTAGGGCATGCTGCTTATAATAAACTTGTAGAGCAATACGGGGAAGCTCAATGTATGTTTGTGGAGAGAGAGGGTTCAGTTTCCAATGTTGCCAACCAAGTACGTTTTGTGAGCATTAAAGTGACTTAAATCAGAAAAGTCATTTTGCAGTTTACTTTTCCACTGCTTATACTATGCAAGTCATGTATTTTTTTTTACTATGTTATGCTTTTATCACGGTACAGTGTTGTAGGACAGAAAAGAGTCAATGTGACTTACTTGCAGTGAACAACCAATGGCACGTTCTTATCCTGCTTGGAGTTATTATGGGCAGATTTTGATGTAATCTCCTGTTTTATGCTTTTTATCATAGCAACCAGCTCCTGTGAGCCTTCTGGAAGATCCAACCCACTCCACATGTGATAATAATATTGGTAGATTTTTCGTGTTTCTTTCCCCTGCAAAAAAACAAATTATTGTTCCTTAAAAAAAAAAAAAAAAGGAAACCAAAAGTCCATGCACTCCAATATATCCACCAATACCACATTTACAATACTTAATAAACCATCTCTATAAACGAAAGACTAGTCAATCAGTTACCGTATTTGAGAACAAATACATTCTCCACAACATATTAGTAGATTTATGTCTCATATTTATGGTTGAATTCTAGTGGTCAATGGAAAGTGTCCTACCTTTGTGTGCCTTATTTCAATAGCACGGACTGTGTAGCCGGAAGCTTTGTTGCAGTCGGTTACCTCAACTTCAATCTCACCATATAACGTCTTCTCATCTCCCCAGTATGAAGCACAATAATCCTAGAAACCAGATCAAGTTGTAAGCTAATTTGAACATTGCATATGCTTCTGTCATAAGAAAGTTCATGTACATTAATGGATGACATTTTCCACCAACTCATTCTAATAAAACATGTCCCACCATTTTCAGTTATATAAAAAGCAGATTGTAATGACTTACCTTGTCTCCTTCTTTGCAGTCTGTTAGCATAACAATGACCTTTGCTTTCTTCTGGAAGATCATGTGCCAGAAGTCTTCAATGGTATTTGGAAGCGGTCCCTGGGCAGCAATCAGAGATCTTTTGCTCCAGTAGCCCTACAATAATATAACAAAACAATGATTTAAAGATGGACCATTTGGGAATTAGAATCAGTACCAACACATTGTAACAGAACAAAGGGGACAATTCAGAGGACTTCAAACTACTATGAAGCAGTACATTGCTTGTAGCAGTTAATCAGGCTTACTTTTCTGCCAAGGTCTGCCAAGCCAAAATGTTCCAATACATACCTTAGATTAATAAATGGCTGTTACGTACATTTATGTAAGATGCATTGATGTATTTGGTCGAGTCTTCGTCATCGCTTTCTTCATCAGAGGACTCCTCAGTGTCTTCTTCATGATTGGTGTCTTGGCTCACCTCATCTTCCAGCTTAATAAGCACTCTGTTATAATCATCTGTAACCAGATATTGGAACAATCACAAATACACTCAATTATCAAAACAGACCATCAAACAACCAGGAATGCAAATAAGATATTATATTTGATCAGACAGGGCAACAATGTTCTGCACCTCACATACATATAACTATAGTTGAACACTTTCTAAATCTTAACTTAAATAATAATCTTAAAGTGTTTGTAGATTATTGCGGTATCATTCTCCATGGTTAGCCAGTCAGCCTAATACTTACATGGAACAACAGTGGAATACCGATTTTTGTTGGTATTATCTTCATGTTGTCCTACACTTTGGAACCTCAAGTTTCTGGGCTTGGGAAGTCTCTGGAAAAACGTAAGATGTCTATTTTGTTTATACATGCATTATGTGTTAATATACTTTACTTAATGTTAACTTTTAAACACCTATGAAGCCTAAAGCATTACATTGAACCTTTTTTTCCTTCAAACACTGGCACTATCAAATCACCTGGAGGCAAAGCCCAGAGAACCCTATAAACAGCACTGTTTGAGACAATCTGTGGTTTTGACAGATAGGTCAATATCATGCGGTAGAATGTGGTCAAGAAAGAAACAGATACAGTCATAACGGTTGTGAAAACTGAACTACTATACGTTTCTATATACTGAATGTCTTATATGTTCAAGTGTCAATAGTTATGAAAGATGTATTTAAAAATCCAAACAGGATCTTTTCACCTACAGCATGTTTGAGTATCTGAATATTCCACATTTAAGTATAAATGCAAGCAAAGAATCAAAAGATCTTCAACAGAAGGAAAGGGAACCAGTTATAATATAATTTTTCATTTTGCTGAAATGGTGGCTATCACAAACTAATAAGAAACATTCTTCTGTCATAATCAATTATTTGAGACTGACCTGGAATTCTGTCTCCAGAAGGGATGGTTCTGTTGGAGGGTCACGTGCCTTTAAAGTGTTCAGGGAGGAATGCAGTTCAGAGAGGGCAAGCTCAGTTTCACCAGACTGATAGTGTTCAAGCAGAGCCTGGTGGATCAATATGTACTGGGTCTGCAAAAGGGAATTAAGTAACCAGTTTAAAAACTGAAGTGCACAATTTCCTGTTGAATTCACATGAAGTAATCGTCCATTCATGGTAAATGGCAATGTTGTACTTATTCACACAAGAAGTGCATCCATAGGTTATGTCAATAAAACAAATGTAATAACATACCGTACTGAACTGTGGGAATCAGAGGGTGCAATGACTGCTTACTGCAGGGGCTGCCCCAGCCTAGTGTAACATTAATGCTGGAGCAAGGCGTCTAAATAAACTCTGTCGAAGCACCAACTCATTAACCCCACAGACCGCAGTGCTTTACTGAGGAAATTACCCTCACAACGAAGGGGAAATTGAGGACAAAAACTTTACTGTACTCTGGATAAATGTTATGTATTTATTATGACGGAATTCTGATTATGTAACAAGAAAATAGTTCTTAAAATGTTTTTACAGTTACAACATGAACTACACAGCTGTTTACAGTATAAAAAAACATAACCATATCTTTATTTGAAAAAAAAGACAAAAAAAGAGCCCAAACTTACCTCTACCTGCACCATGAGGCAGCGCTGGCGACGGAGTCTTACCACATAGCCATAAACATCAACACAATCCTCTGCCTCCAGCCCTTCTATCATGGCATCTATGCCCATATAGGTACCAGTACGACCTACTCCAGCACTGTGAAAGAAAAAAACTAGTCAATATTCAGCAAAAAGCATTCATTTACTAAAAAGTTAACTTCAATACACATGTTAAAAAATAATCAGTGTTTCTTTGCTACTATAATGTTGGACTACTGTAAGCTCAGCAGCATTGGAGGCATTAGAGGAAGATCCCCCTTGTCTTCCACCGAGAGATATTTGCCAGCTCTTGTTTAAGACAGATAGACAGGTGGTTTAAGGGTGTGTTTTTATTTTTTTTAATCCACCAGAAGTGGAGGTGTTTAAACAATGGACTTGATTGTAATGGACCCCTCTGATCGTTGCTACCTGTTTGTAAAGAAATCTATACTTCGATGGGCAACAAGGACTGGAAAATTCTTGCATTTACATGACTCAATGAAAATAGCTTACTAAATGATTTACTAAATAGAAAGTAAAATAGTGCATTTAATGTGACCAGGAAAAGAGTAGCACAAATACTGTTTACATCTGTGACAAGGGTGAGGCCTGCCCCTCTAAAGAATATGTTTTTGTTTGATTTTTGACAAACAGTGTGCCTAATTGAAATAATTGAAATGAATGTGCAGCAGGTGGCCAGGTGTCAATTGAAGAATTGATAATCAATTAACCCTGGTCATCTGCCTTTAAAAAGGGTCTGGAAAGCCTTGTGACTGTGTGTACACCCAGCATGAGTGAGCCAACACTGAGGACCACTGCATGTTTAACTGGGATCCTTAGAACAATAGGTAGGGATTCATTTAGGGGATTTTAATCCCTCCTCAGTTTATTTAGGTTATGCAAGGAGAAGGTTCCTTTAGCGGGACCTCCCGTTTAGTGGGAGCAGCGCTTGGCCACCTTTTGTTTTGTTAGCTGTTTTCTCACTGTGTTTTGTTTTTGTCTTGTAGTATTTTGCCGTTATGTTTACGTTTGCACATGTTTTTCCACACTAGGATGACCATTGTTGGTACCCTACAGGCAGCACATACTCCTACACCTGACTGCCTGTGATTCTCAATAAAACCTGGATGCCTGAGTGGTGTTTCAATCACAAACCCTCTCTGTCTCTCTCTCAGCGGATACCCACACTGTAACAGAACACCCCTGTTACAATATCTTAAAACTCCAATCTACTGAACTTCTGCTAATTAAGTTACCAAACCTTGAAACAGTATAGTGAAAAAACAGTACAACACTTCACATTAAACGAGTTGTGTAAAACAGGCATCTGAAAGTTTCTTTATTCATACCTGCAGTGAACGACAATCGGGCCACTGAAGACATTGGTGAAAGAGTTCACTCTTCGGCGTAACTTCAGAAGCAGCTGAGGATTGTCAGGGACTCCATGGTCAGGCCAGCTGGTAAACTGGATGTGAGTCACAACTCGCTCTGAGTTGTTCACGTTCTCCTGTAAACAGACAGAAACAGGGGGGATTTAGCTTTAAAATATCTACTAACAGAAGGGGTTATTTGGTTTCCCTTTTTCTTCGTTAGCTACTTTATCTACAACAAGATTGTGTATTTTTAAAATGTTATCTAAAAAAAATAAATAATTTTGAAGAATAATTATTACTTTTTGCTAACTTAAATTGGGGCTTTTCAAGACTTGGGCTTCCTATACAGCTCCATTTTCTTTTGATCTCTTAAGACTTTATTTTAATGGTCTTTGGTGTCTTGTTAAATCTGATGTCATCCGTATTTGTGCCCACAAGTTTATTGGACTTGGTAGTTTTCTTGCAGTTAACCATACAGCTGTTTATATACCGGTAAGTACAAATTACTAAGTTGCATGGGAGCAATACATGATACTAATTACCCTGTACATTGGCAGGGTTTAGTTAATACAAGATCTGAGACCTTACTTTTATGATTTGTGCTGAACATAATTTTTTGATGGTGAGCTTTCGAACGATGTAGTCAGGGTATTTGTTTTCTTCATTTAGCTTCACATCAAACTCATGAAGGTTCTTGGTTTCGTTCACCATAGTTGGCCAATACTGAGCACATTTGTTCTAGAACAAAATATAAAAAATCCATTAAATCAGCACATTGTATTTTACATTTATCACTTTGGTAACATTGCTGAAACAAGTCTGCCAACCAAATGTATTATACACAGTCTGTAAATGCTGTAGTTAGCTACATGGAATATTTAAAAGGTATATGCTGTAGCTACACTACTACTGTACTTAACAGAACAACAAAACAAGTTATAGAAATAATTCATATTTGGGGTATGGTACACTTAGCTCACTCAAAAACACACAATTCTACCAAATGTCTCATCCTTGACCTTTATTATATTTATTTAAAGAAAAAAAATGCGGAAAATAAAAACATTCTAAACGTATTTACAAAAATATAGTAAAATAAAATACAGCTGTACCATTATAATACATACAACTACGGCTCTCGTTGCGCTCGCACAGCTTATTTTTTTTAAGCACCCAAACAAACAAAAACCAACTACAAAAAACAAAAACTACACCTAACCTCTAAACCTTACCCATACCCCTAAACCTAACCCCTGCCCTTAAACCATGGGTGTCCACAGAATTAATTCTAGAGGAGGTGGAGGTGGAGGTGGAGGTGGAGGTGAGGGGTGAGGGGGGGGGGGGGATGGGGGGTAGGGCAAGGTGTTTACATTTAGTCGGGTAATGTGGTTTTGTATTGCATAATAATTCTTCTAAGCCTCATTTACATGAACACCGCAGATGAAAACCAGTACTGTAAAATGTCCATTAGGGTTGCCCGTGGGGCTGTGGGGAAGTTCTGTTCATAATTTTATTTAAATATAGATACTCAGAAAGAAGGAGTAAATTACAAAAAATAAAGAAAAAAAACTTTGCACAGTGGAGCTTTGAGAGAGTAGCTCATACCCAAATGGCAATGAACAGAGGTAACCCTAGCCTCCATATTGACTCCAATTATCAAATTCAGACTAACGAATGTCAGGAAATACAGATTAAAATTATTCAATTTCATTAGTAATAAGGTACCTTACTGGTCCAGGTTTCTTTGTGCTCCTGGTTGTTTGAATGTGTGAGTTTTTTAACGTCGCACTGGCTTACTCTCCCTGTAGTCTGCACACTGAGCGCACAAGTTATTTCCCACCAGGGAAAAAAAAGAAGGTCCTGCCCAAGAATCTCTGGACAGCCAGCTTGTTATCCTTTTGATTAGCTTAGTGTGCTTTCCTAGAGCTTTCAAAAACATTATATCATCACCCGAATAATGACTCCTCTGTGCTACTGCGTACCACTAACTGAGAGTTAAGGTACGGCTAAGGAAAGGGTTTAAAAATAACTAACAGATAGATTTTTTTTTTTATTTCTCACTATTTATTATTTAAGATGTGTAAAGTAAATTACTAACAATTAATTAAGATTAGGTCATTTTATATGCATTCTGAGATCAAAAAGGTCAGAGGTCAAATTTCAGGGTAATGCATTTTAACAAGACCAATATACAGTGCCTTGCGAAAGTATTCGGCCCCCTTGAACTTTGCGACCTTTTGCCACATTTCAGGCTTCAAACATAAAGATATGAAACTGTAATTTTTTGTGAAGAACCAACAACAAGTGGGACACAATCATGAAGTGGAACGAAATTTATTGGATATTTCAAACTTTTTTAACAAATAAAAAACTGAAAAATTGGGCGTGCAAAATTATTCAGCCCCCTTAAGTTAATACTTTGTAGCGCCACCTTTTGCTGCGATTACAGCTGTAAGTCGCTTGGGGTATGTCTCTATCAGTTTTGCACATCGAGAGACTGAAATTTTTGCCCATTCCTCCTTGCAAAACAGCTCGAGCTCAGTGAGGTTGGATGGAGAGCATTTGTGAACAGCAGTTTTCAGTTCTTTCCACAGATTCTCGATTGGATTCAGGTCTGGACTTTGACTTGGCCATTCTAACACCTAGATATGTTTATTTGTGAACCATTCCATTGTAGATTTTGCTTTATGTTTTGGATCATTGTCTTGTTGGAAGACAAATCTCTGTCCCAGTCTCAGGTCTTTTGCAGACTCCATCAGGTTTTCTTCCAGAATGGTCCTGTATTTGGCTCCATCCATCTTCCCATCAATTTTAACCATCTTCCCTGTCCGTGCTGAAGAAAAGCAGGCCCAAACCATGATGCTGCCACCACCATGTTTGACAGTGGGGATGGTGTGTTCAGGGTGATGAGCTGTGTTGCTTTTACGCCAAACATAACGTTTTGCATTGTTGCCAAAATGTTCGATTTTGGTTTCATCTGACCAGAGCACCTTCTTCCACATGTTTGGTGTGTCTCCCAGGTGGCTTGTGGCAAACTGTAAACGACACTTTTTATGGATATCTTTAAGAAATGGCTTTCTTCTTGCCACTCTTCCATAAAGGCCAGATTTGTGCAGTATACGACTGATTGTTGTCCTATGGACAGAGTCTCCCACCTCAGCTGTAGATCTCTGCAGTTCATCCAGAGTGATCATGGGCCTCTTGGCTGCATCTCTGATCAGTCTTCTCCTTGTATAAGCTGAAAGTTTAGAGGGACGGCCAGGTCTTGGTAGATTTGCAGTGGTCTGATACTCCTTCCATTTCAATATTATCGCTTGCACAGTGCTCCTTGGGATGTTTAAAGCTTGGGAAATCTTTTTGTATCCAAATCCGGCTTTAAACTTCTCCACAACAGTATCTCGGACCTGCCTGGTGTGTTCCTTGTTCTTCATGATGCTCTCTGCGCTTTAAACGGACCTCTGAGACTATCACAGTGCAGGTGCATTTATACGGAGACTTGATTACACACAGGTGGATTCTATTTATCATCATTAGTCATTTAGGTCAACATTGGATCATTCAGAGATCCTCACTGAACTTCTGGAGAGAGTTTGCTGCACTGAAAGTAAAGGGGCTGAATAATTTTGCTTGCCCAATTTTTCAGTTTTTTATTTGTTAAAAAAGTTTGAAATATCCAATAAATTTCGTTCCACTTCATGATTGTGTCCCACTTGTTGTTGATTCTTCACAAAAAATTACAGTTTCATATCTTTATGTTTGAAGCCTGAAATGTGGCAAAAGGTCGCAAAGTTCAAGGGGGCCGAATACTTTCGCAAGGCACTGTATATGTACGTATTTGTTCTTAACCAATTTAATTTTTTTTCTGAAAAATTAAATTTTGTTTTGTGAACTTTAGCAAAGACATATCTCATTGTTTTTTGCATAAAAATCTTTTTAAAAAATATATATTGTAGGAGTTGGCATTCTTGTAACTAGCACATGTAACTAGCTAAGCAAGACTAAGCAAGACTGCAATTTTCCTGTCTCTAAAAAAAAAAAAAAAAACGAGACATTTGCAGTCTCTCGTATCTTGGCGTCTGGGCAGAGCGCCAAAGTTAGCAGGTGTCTAATCAAGATGTGTGGAGGAGTGGAGACACAGTGTGAAAACAGAACACCACAAACAAAGGACTAGTTTGAAATGGTTTCTAACAGATTAGGTTAAAATGCTTAAATGTGATGCACTATAGAATGTGATAGATTTGGGCGAGTTTCCCCCCTTACCACGAGGTGTGTTGAAGGTGTGTGATAGCAGGGTGGATCCATACTGATTGGAAGAGAGTATAAGAAATGGGGTGGAAATGCTAATATATTCATAGTATTTAATGTAATGTTTTTGTTTGAATCGTCAGTCAATTCTTTGATTTGACTCCACGGGTGTCTGTGTTATGATACAAATGTATACATTAGGGCATGCTGTGACCTTTGCTTGCTTATATCTAATGTTTATACGATTGTATTAACATTATTTGCTTTTATACATATAAAGTATTTTTGATTAAAAAAAGTAATATGGTGACCTTTCAATTTTATAGTTTTAAAACATTTCTTTACATCTATTCTTTGAAATAAAACACAAATAAATTGCATGTCTTCTGTTAAAATATTGATATAATGAATTATATGCAGTAAAAAGCACTTGTGAGTAAGGGTCAGTCAGCACACGGATTTCCTACAAGAAATCAGATCTTTAGAATTCAGAAATGTTCTCTATATCTGTGTGCCTCACAGTTACTCTGTGTTTTAGAAGCAGCCCATTCAGTCCATGATTTTTGCCCACTTTTTACACTTACAGGCAGCACATTTCGTGTTAACATCATAGCAGGATTTCTGATAACTGCTTGCTGTAGTGTGGTGTTTTTTTTTTCAGTGTGTCTTTTTTTGCATATACGGGATATGATTGCTCAATGTGATCACTTCAACTTCCTCTGCTGGCACATCTGTGATTGAGGACGTTATTCTAAACAGAATGAGGTTTAAAAAACATTTGGAAGCAAACTTTCCTTTCACTCTGGATGATTCGTCACGCACACGCAACCTTTCCTTAGCCCTACCTTAAATTAACATAATTTTCTTCTCGCCAGCATCTGTGTTTTCATTGTGTTTAACTGTAACTCCTCTTTTAATTACTTTTAATTACTCTGAGCACTGTTTAATGTGTTTCGGTTTCTGAATTAAAACAGAGAAACTATTAATTGTGAAATTAATTCATAAGGGAGAGGCGAAAAGTCGGAAGAAAACACCGAAAGCAGAAGCCCTAATGTGTGTGTGTATGTGTGTTTGTGTGTGTGTGTATAACTGGTCTCGACACGTAGGAGAGGGAGGATGTCCCTTGGAGAAAATTAGAGGTGGTCTGTTTTTATTTGTTTATTTTAAGAAAAAAAAACTTAACTGAATATACATTTACATGCAACACAGATCTAAAGATCAGTCTTAATTTTCCTAAAAAAACACTGTACAACTATTGCTTTTATTTTTTTGTAATGTCCTAAACCTAACCCATAAAACTGTCACTATCAAACTAACTATTACGATTATTTCAACACGTTTGTTTTGCACCTTCTAGCAGCCTCTAGTGGCTACTACATCCGACGCTCACCGCTCTGAACTGAAAGGTAATACGCAGTAATATTTTCACCTATATTTCATAAATAAATGCATAATTTTTGTATTTTCCTCACTTTGTTTATCTTAGAATAACCTATTAAAGCGCTAAGACAAAAATTGGCAGACTTTTCTATTTGAGTGTGTGAGTTAAGTGTACCGTAACCCATATTTGTACAGCAATGATTTAGTACATGGATAATCAATGCTATTATTTTCAGTTTATTTAACTGGTTTAATGAGGTTTTAGTTCACCCTGTTTCCTTCCTCACAACGGGTCACCATAACGATAATGGATGATTGCTGCTCCCAAATCATTCTCCAGAAATCAGCCATGGTCTCTTCCTTTGGACCTAACAAACATACACAATATTGTTCAGGGTTTAGATCTTCATAGCTTCCAAACCAACATGCCCCCTCATAGTTTAAACAAACCAAAAAAAAAAATACCTTGTGCAGCAATGTATTTTTTTGGTTCTTTGTAGCCCTGTAAAATATAGGTATGTCAGTGAATATTTTTGTATATTTTGCATGCATACCTTAAAATAGTGAACAATATCTGTCTACTATATACATTTCTTTCAATGAAATGCTTGCAACAAAATACTTACATCTATGAAGCTTGCATTGATATACTCTGACCCGGCTTCTCCATTAATTGGGGAAAGAATGGCTCGATTATAGTCATCTGTTGAAGAAAAACAGATCAGACTTCTTAAAAAAAATAAACAAATAAAAAAAATAATAATAATAAATACTATCCATATATTTAACACCTTCAAAAAACAGATGTGCATTCTGTATTGCATGCGGTTCTGCTACAGTATATGTGTACTCACAAGGTAGTATATCAACGTAGCGGTTCTTGCTCTGGTTACAATTCTTGCGTGCCTCTTTTGTTGCGTATTTGCTGAAAACTCTGGGTATACTCTAAAACACAAAAGTATGTAACTTATAACAATGCAAGCAAAAAGACTACTACTATTTATTTCTTAGCAGACGCCCTTATCCAGGGCGACTTACAATTGTTACAAGATATCACATTATTTTTACATACAGTTACCCATTTATACAGTTGGGTTTTTACTGGAGCAATCTAGGTAAAGTACCTTGCTCAAGGGTACAACAGCGGTGTCCCCTACCAGGGACTGAACCCATGACCCTCTGGTCAAGAGTCCAGAGCCCCAACCACTACTCCACACTGCTGCCCATAGACTACAATACTGAACATTTACAATATGAAGAACATGTACTATTCTTTTAGTCATTGATGGTACATCACCTAATTTCTATGTCATTGTATTATTATTTGTTTTTTAATGGAAAAATAGTACTCGAGTTCTAGTTTACATGCCTGTTACAGGATAGGTGATGCTCTACTTCTTCTCAGTTACTTTCGCATAACATAGGGGTCGTCCTAAATTATCATCAGTTACAAGAAAGCATAACACTGTGGTCTTCTTTTTCATTAATACCCCCCCCCCCCCCCCCCCAAACAAAAAGCATACATAAAAATGCAGGCCCAAGATTTTCAAAATGTAAACACTTGCTACTGTGAAAGTGAAAACAGACACTTTTTACCTAATATATTGAACACAAACACACACGCATTGCAGAATTTGAGCACTAAAATATGATAATAATCATGTTCTCTCTGTGACTCGCAAGAGAATCATAATCTGTAATTTATTTGTTAAAAAATAAATAAAACACTTTTTTGTTCCTATATTGATCAACTGAGAGAGGCGCTCAAGTCATTTTAAAGTAAATTATATAGGAGGGCAAGTCTTCCAACACATACCTGTGTTTACTATTTATATTGAAAAATATATTTTCGTGTAAAATGGGACTGTGCTTGTAGGCCTAGTTAGTTCAAGAGGCAAGTTTTCGAATCCAGATTCATTCAAATGACATACAATGATATTGCACAGTTCATCAGAAAGGAACCTGATAGACCCAAGAAAAGTTTTTGACATTTATACTGAGAAAAATAAATTGGAGCTTGTTGACGCTCCATTGCCTTCTATCCTCTCTCATGCACTGGAAAGGAAATGTGTGTGAATATAAGTTTTTTTCTCAACCAAAGTAAAATATCATAAGCTGTGACAAATTGCATCTCTGGTAGCTATACAGTACTTTTGCAGGAAGGCATGTGAATATTTCAAGCTACATAGAAATGTCATCGTTTTTTCAATTGTTTATTGTATTTTGTTGTAATATTCTTGTTTTTGTCTTGATATTATGTTGTATTGCTGTGATGTTTTTTGGTCTGTTATGTCTCCCCCATTTCCCTCTTCCCAAGGGGTGGGGAAAAGAAAGAAAGTTAATAATAATAATAATAATAATAATAATAATAATAATAATAATAATAATAATAATAGTTCACAAAAAAAATAAATTCCTAAATATTTACAAAATATATAACAATACAAGATACTGCTGTACTACTGGTCTGTTAATTTTTGAACACCATTTGTTTGCGCATCTTTTGGCAAACTGAATTAATTAATAACAATAATTAATAACAGCTGTCTTTCGTTGCGTGTGACGTCAGTAGCACGGCTTGGCTCTGCAGTGGAAAAACAACCCAGGCTCTCCTTAACCGCACTACGAGGGCTCGGTATGACCACAGCATGGCTTCGTTGTACAGTGGAATACAGGCAGAAGTAACAATGTTGTGGAAAACTGTATTTCATCAGTGGCTCTCAAAAGTATTCACCCCCCTTGGACTTTTCCACATTTTATTGTGTTATAACATGGAATCAAAATGGATTTAATTAGGAGTTTTTGCCACTGATCAACACAAAAAAGTCCATAACGTCAAAGTGAAAAATAAAATCTACAAATTGTTCTAAATTAATTACAAATACAAAACAGAAAATAATTGATTGCATAAGTATTCACCCCCTTGAGTCAATATTTGGTAGAGGCACCTTTGGCAGCAATTACAGCCATGAGTCTATTTGGATAAGTCTCTACCAGCTTTGCACATCTGGACACTGCAATTTTTGCCCATTCTTCTTTGCAAAATTGCTCAAGCTCCGTCAAGTTGAATGGGGACCTTTGGTGAACAGCAATCTTTCCACATATTCTCAATTGGATTGAGGTCCGGGCTTTGACTGGGCCACTCCAGGACATTGACCTTTTTGTTTTTAAGCCACTCCAGTGTGGCTTTGGCTGTATTTTTGGGGTCATTGTCCTGCTGGAAGATGAATCTTCTCCCAAGTCCCAGGTCTCTTGCAGACTTCAGCAGGCATCCATTTTGCCCTCTATCATCACAAGCCCTGACGCAGAGAAGCATCCCCATAGCATGATGCTGCCACCGCCATAACTTCACGGTAGGGATGGTGTTCTCAGGATGATGTGCAGTGTTAGGCTTGCGCCAAACATAGTGCTTAGCGTTGAGGCCAAAAAGCTCTATTTTGGTCTCATCAGACCATAGAATCTTCTTCCACTTGTTCTCAGAGTCTCCTACATGCCTTCTGGCAAACTCTAGCCGAGATTTGATGTGAGTTTTTTTTTCAACAGTGGCTTTCTTTTTGCCACTCTCCCATAAAGACCAGTTTTGTGAAGCACCCGGGCTATTGTTGCCGTATGCACAGTGTCTCCCAGCTCAGCCGTGGAAGACTGTAACTGCTTTAGAGTTGCCATAGGCCTCTTGGTGGTCTCCCTGACTAGAGCCCTTTTTTTTTTTGTTTTGAGGACGGCCTGTTCTAAACAGATTCACAGTTGTGCCATATTCTCTCCATTTCTTAATAATGGACTTTACTGTGCTCCGGGGGATATTCAATGCCTTGGAAATGTTCTTATATCCTACCCCTGATTGGTGCTTTTGAAGAACCTTATTCCAGATTTGCTTTGAATGTTCCTTCGTCTTCATGATGTAAGTTTTGTTAGGAAATGTACTAACCAACTGTGGGACCTCCCAGAGACAGGTGTATTTAACCTGAAATCATGTGAAACACCTTAATTGCACACAGGTGGACTCCATTCAACCAATTTATGTGACTTCTAAAGACAATTGGTTGCACAATAGCTTATTAAGGTGTGTCATAGCAAAGGGGGTGAATACTTATGCAATCAATTATTTTCTGTTTTATATTTGTAATTAATTTAGAACAATTTGTAGATTTTATTTTTCACTTTGACATTATGGACTTTTTTGTGTTGATCAGTGGCAAAAACTCCTAATTAAATCCATTTTGATTCCATGTTGTAACACAATAAAATGTGGAAAAGTCCAAGGGGGGTGAATACTTTTGAGAGCCACTGTGTATAAACTTGATCTTTACCTGAAATTCACTAAGGAAGAGTCTCCCCTCATCAGCTATCTTCCTTCGGTAGGTGTCCAGCAACATATCCGCTGGGATGGGTTCCACATTGAGAATCTGCTTGTCTTCATCTGTGGAGCGTATGAGAAAAACACAAGGAAAATGTAGGAAAGAAACAAAAAGATGTAAAAGAATTAGGCTGATGCAAATAATACTCACCACGTCCAATGAGCTCTACAGATTCATCAGAAGAGCTGGAACAAGTAAAACATGTTTATATAACCATTTAAGTAATAAGCAAACAAATACAAAGACAGTATTAGTAAAAAAAACCTTTAAGATACTGTTTATGATTATCTGACCTAAAACATTGTACCTGTACAAAAAAAGCAATGTTACACTAAAGTGATTGGCTACATAAAAATGTGATATCTACAAAAGGGGCCAAGTTAAATATATTTAGGGACCCCCTATATTTATTGCAACAGGAATTAATAGCGACAAGAATGAAAAGTGCCAATCCCCAGTTTTTTTCCCCCCACATATTTATATGGCTATTTCTTTTATTCGAAATGTACTGTTGTTTGTACATAAATGTTTTGGGTCTGTTCTGAACTGGTTTAAGTCTTATCTAACTAACAGACAGTACTTTGTTTCTTTAGGGGAGTCTGTATCACGATTATCTACCAGTATTTGTGTTGTCCTCCATGACTCTATTCTTGGTCCCATATTATTTTCTTTGTATATGTATATGAGATCATTCGTAAACACAGTGTGCATTTTCACTGTTACGCAGACGACACACAACTTTATTTTATTGTTATTTGTAGTACTTATTCATATTGCATATTTCTTTCTGTTTTAACTGACATGTAAAAGTGCTTTAGGATACCGTGGTATAAAAGGCGCTATATAAATAAATACACTGAATTGATTGATTGACAATGTTTTCCCTTTCTTTTTGGAAACCCATCTCTTTTCTAGTTTTCTGTATTATTGTCGCAAATAGGAGATTTAATAAAACATAGAAGCTACCCTCACAGGTTTTACGGTTGCTTCTATGTGTAGTCATAACTAAGATAGCCAGCTGTGTAATAAACTACCTTTCTGGGGTGCAGTCTCCCTCAAAAAGCATAATTTGTAAATACTAACAATATTGGTAGTACAATAAGTTAATTAGGTCTTGCCTGATATGCAATCAGATATAATATGAACCAATCAGGTATTGTGTGTTTTCATTTAGACCCTTGCCCATGTCCAATAAAGAAAAAGCATGTCACTGGCATGCATATACCTGTCCTTAAATATACAATAAAATAAAATACTCGTAGTTATTTAACAAGATCTTGTTGCTTTCCATGGGTTCAGTCACAATAGTGTTCCAATGGTTAGTAAAACGTGCAAGCCAGGGAATCACATGGGGTATAATAACTGCATGGTTGACATGTGTTGTCTGGCTGGGGTAACATGGCCCCATCAGATTTTTGCAATAGAATTGCAGAAACACATTTTGATTGTAATATTTCTCAGTCTGTCATTCCTTGAAAATTGATATTGATGCTGTGGGGAACATTCGTAGTTTGAGTGTTTTTGAAGAGTGGACGATACAAAGATATTTAGTAAGCAGTCTAAATGGGGTAAAAGGAAGAACAAACATTTCACCCCCTAGCAACAAGGGTATAAATATGTAAGTGTAATTACCATTGAGGTGAAAAACGAAACAAAAGCAAAGCATACACTAATTATATTGTACTTACTCTGAATTTTTCTTCTGCAGCAAGTAGATTTTGTATACAACAAAGGCAAGGGCTAAAGAGGTCAGAACAATGAGGAATGCCAGGAACCCAATCAAAGCTTTGTCGTTATCTGATAAATACAATATTACATTTTAAAATCGAATAAAGTACATTTTACAATATATTACATAGAAATGGCACCAGTTACTAGTATGTAACAACCCTGAAAGGTTAAAAATGTAATGTCCTTATGAGTCTTTTATG
Source organism: Acipenser ruthenus (assembly GCF_902713425.1). Classification (NCBI taxonomy): domain Eukaryota; kingdom Metazoa; phylum Chordata; class Actinopteri; order Acipenseriformes; family Acipenseridae; genus Acipenser; species Acipenser ruthenus. Next base: position 29,285,866 of record NC_081200.1, on the reverse strand, counting down.
AGAGTATAAACTTATTAATTAAAATGTAATATGCATTTTATTATTGTTCAGATCTCTGTAAACGGATAACACCAGTTTAAGTTATTTTGATTTAATTACTAATGTTAATGCTCTCAGGTTCATTGGTGTTCTAAAAAGAGATTTCTGACTGGATTATTAAATGCAGGAAAATGTTGGGAAATCAGAGAGGACGTACAAAAAAAAATGCAGGAACTTACATTTAGTGGTTTCATGAATTGTTGCATGTTCACTTATTACAAGAGTATTATTTACTCTTACCTAAAATAAAATAAAATAGTCAGTTTTTCATCTTTAATCTTGAAATTATGTTATTTCAACTGTGTTATTATCCTTAACTTTACTTTAAAATTGTAAAAGTAAACAAACTCTAAAGTCGCCACAAAAAAAAAAACAACAACAGTTTCTACACAAGCCTGGTTGATGTTCAATAGGCAGGGCAATGGCTAGCCCCTCATGGCTAGCCCCTCTGGGGATAGGGCCATGCAGATTCTGGGATTATCCGATTCACATTTTAAATTGAATAATATAAATAAATAAAAAAAATAATTGGAAGGTATTAAATGAAACCAAAACAGGCCTGTTAAAATGTGTTTTCAGGTCATTTTAGTGTCTGCACACCTCTACTTTGGGTATACTCCTTTTTGTCTTCTTTGCTGTGCTTCTCCGCATCCCCACATTTGTAGCAGAGTGTTGTTCCATCCTTCCTGCCCTGGAGGCTCAACTATCTGGACAGAGAGGAGCCCCTAGGCTAAATCCTACCTTTCTCATTCTCCCACCTTCACCCAGTCATTGCCTAACCTAGTGATCATCATCAAAATCTTGACACAAACAATGAAAAAAAACAGGACTGAGGGGAGTATAATGATAAATAGACATGGGACTTGGTAAAGCTAAAACAAAAAATAACAAAAACATGACTACCTCAAATTTGTAAAATGTGCTATAGTGGAGATTTTTGTAAGTGAATTCAAATGTTTTCCAATTTATCCATTGTGTTTCATCTGGTATGGTTATCCTTGATGAATACTGATACCAAGGTTTTTGATTTTCTGCTGATTCTGTAGAATATATTTGTATTTCATTGTTCTGTGGCATTTGGGTTCTAAATGTCGGTTTATTTGGACCTGGTATCAAAGAGAAAATTCATTAGACATTTGCTTTTACACATCCCATTTTAGACACAAACATATTTAAAAACTGCACAATGTCTGAGACACTGTGAAACTTCCCAGACAATCTTTTGGAGAAATTGCCGTCAATCAACATGCATGATGGTACAAAGCATACCCACATATATTGCTAAGACTGAATTGAAAGGTAAAGTTTCATTGGCAAGGTTTAATTGCACTGCAGCACGAAATTCAAGTTACACATTACAAAGTCACGCTTTGATGAATGTCAAGAACATTCCACATGACAAAACACAAAAACATAAAATGATGTTAAATTCCATGACACATTCACAAAATGTCATGCAACGAATGAGAAAGCATCAAAAACACTATACAATTAATACACAGATATTTTTTCCCCCTAGGAAGACACAGGCCGGATTTCCATGCAACTTAGAAAGTTGTCACTCTTTCCACAGTCATTATTTATGTGACGTACCACACACATACCACGCTTTATAGGAAGTGCATGTCTAAAACATCGTACGACTTTAAGGGGTGAGTAAATCGCCTTCTCATGCTAAAAAATGGAAGCAATACATTATGCTTACACAACTTCAGCACTGAAAATCCCGCTTGCGACGTACTTTCTACTACTATACATAAAGGCTGTACCACCAAGCAATCATTATTACCTGAGAGCTCTTTGACGAACTAGGAAAGCATAAGCATACAGTAGGAGGGTTTTAGATGCCTCTTCAGTTTAGATAGATAGATAGATAGATAGATAGATAGATAGATAGATAGATAGATGCAACACCATTTATTCAACGTTTCAAATTATTGCCATTTGACAGTGCTTTACAGTTTGGTTATTTATAAGCAATGTTATAAAAAATACTGAAGCTACTACAAATTAAAAAATACAGCCCTTGGCAATGCATAAATAAATAAATAAATAAATAATGACGCCCTTTATAAAGCACAGATATTTTTGTTACACATACAATCACACACGCTTACAGCCAAAATAAAGGTTTGACAAAACACAAAAACGTCTTCAGGCTGGGTATTCGCCTTCACTGAATAAATACAGCCCATCAAAAAAATTGTATTTAAATAAGAGGTGTAATTCCCTGTGAGTTCCTGCAGTAAATGGCTGCACTTTACTAAAATTGCAAACATCATACCAGCAAAATCAACCATGTAAACATTCACACTTCATAGATACAAAACAAAGGCAGTTAACAGTTAGTTTTAATGAACACATGTCAACAAATCCTTAAAGCATTCAAACACTTTCCTTTTAGGAAATCAAAAGATAGTAACCTGAGCTTGACGGGTATCTCATTGGACCTAGTAAAGAATTAAAGAGCTTACAGAAAATATGCCATGAAATCAATGTTATGAAGAGATGTTGTGTTACAGTTTATAGAAAGTGGACATTCAAACCACATGCCTAGTAATAATACAAGTCACAGAAGCTTATTTTAACCTCTCTTGCTTATATAGTAGGAGGACAGTAGTTGGCGTGATCCTTTGTTTGCATACACAGTACATGTGCCGCAGTCTTCCCTATTAAACAAATGCAACAAATATTGGGGGAGGGGTACTTACGGGGTACTGATACTTTCACAGGTTGTCCTTTAAATGTTTTATTTTCACATTTGCTGTATGCCAAAAGCTGTATATCATATGTTCCATTGTATTTAATATCTTTACATTCATGAGCACTGACCGACTGTATATCAGTGAACTTTTCTGGAAGAAAATGCACAAGTGGAAAACATATAGCAAACAAAACATGATTATAATGATTGTTATATTAGTCAATTCAAAATTAGAATGATCTGTAAAACTAAAAAAGTTAATGACCATTGCATATCAACAGTAATACAGAATAGTATAGTAGAAGAATGAGCAATACAATGTTTAATCACAATTACACAAGCGCTTCTCCACATATACACAAAAATGTAAGAATGACATACAGGTGGGTGAACGGGCAATGTGTGATGTGTGACATAATAAGAAAAGAAAAAAAACAACTTGGCAAGGTGTCAAGTGAGTCTTGCTGTGCATTGCAATTCCAACCACCCTTGAAGTCTTTATATTCCAGCGTGTTCCTGTACTTACAGAATCGCTACTCATTTAATATATATATATATATATATATATATATATATATATATATATATATATATATATATATATATATATATATTATTTTTGGAAAAACCTCCTCTTGGAAAAACACTTCAAAAGGTGTAACTTTTATAGTGTGGTGTAATGTTTTAAGAACACAGTTTACAAATTACTTTAATGGTGCCGACAAAGAGGAAGAGGCTCATGTTTTATAAAAGTGTTTTTGCTGCAATTTCTCAGTTAAACTTTCTTCCTTGGAACCTGCTTTCTAAATCCGTTTGGAGAAGATGTGGCTCCGTAAAGCATGCACAGCATCTTAAAGCTCAATACAGAGTGCTGCAATATGATCTCTTTATTGGTATCAGTGTTAAAAGAATATGATCAGAAACATGATCATTACGAGGAAAAGACCACCTGTCATAAGGAATTGTTTAGGACAAAATGATGTCAAAATTATTAAATAATATTACAAATCAATATCTGCATAAAAATTGGGGAAGGGCACTGGGTTTAGTATTCAGTATCACTGTGTCATTGTGAAATACTATATATACAGTGCCTTGCGAAAGTATTCGGCCCCCTTGAACTTTGCGACCTTTTGCCACATTTCAGGCTTCAAACATAAAGATATGAAACTGTAATTTTTTGTGAAGAATCAACAACAAGTGGGACACAATCATGAAGTGGAACGAAATTTATTGGATATTTCAAACTTTTTTAACAAATAAAAAACTGAAAAATTGGGCGTGCAAAATTATTCAGCCCCTTTACTTTCAGTGCAGCAAACTCTCTCCAGAAGTTCAGTGAGGATCTCTGAATGATCCAATGTTGACCTAAATGACTAATGATGATAAATAGAATCCACCTGTGTGTAATCAAGTCTCCGTATAAATGCACCTGCACTGTGATAGTCTCAGAGGTCCGTTTAAAGCGCAGAGAGCATCATGAAGAACAAGGAACACACCAGGCAGGTCCGAGATACTGTTGTGGAGAAGTTTAAAGCCGGATTTGGATACAAAAAGATTTCCCAAGCTTTAAACATCCCAAGGAGCACTGTGCAAGCGATAATATTGAAATGGAAGGAGTATCAGACCACTGCAAATCTACCAAGACCTGGCCGTCCCTCTAAACTTTCAGCTCATACAAGGAGAAGACTGATCAGAGATGCAGCCAAGAGGCCCATGATCACTCTGGATGAACTGCAGAGATCTACAGCTGAGGTGGGAGACTCTGTCCATAGGACAACAATCAGTCGTATACTGCACAAATCTGGCCTTTATGGAAGAGTGGCAAGAAGAAAGCCATTTCTTAAAGATACCCATAAAAAGTGTCGTTTACAGTTTGCCACAAGCCACCTGGGAGACACACCAAACATGTGGAAGAAGGTGCTCTGGTCAGATGAAACCAAAATCGAACTTTTTGGCAACAATGCAAAACGTTATGTTTGGCGTAAAAGCAACACAGCTCATCACCCTGAACACACCATCCCCACTGTCAAACATGGTGGTGGCAGCATCATGGTTTGGGCCTGCTTTTCTTCAGCAGGGACAGGGAAGATGGTTAAAATTGATGGGAAGATGGATGGAGCCAAATACAGGACCATTCTGGAAGAAAACCTGATGGAGTCTGCAAAAGACCTGAGACTGGGACGGAGATTTGTCTTCCAACAAGACAATGATCCAAAACATAAAGCAAAATCTACAATGGAATGGTTCACAAATAAACATATCCAGGTGTTAGAATGGCCAAGTCAAAGTCCAGACCTGAATCCAATCGAGAATCTGTGGAAAGAACTGAAAACTGCTGTTCACAAATGCTCTCCATCCAACCTCACTGAGCTCGAGCTGTTTTGCAAGGAGGAATGGGCAAAAATTTCAGTCTCTCGATGTGCAAAACTGATAGAGACATACCCCAAGCGACTTACAGCTGTAATCGCAGCAAAAGGTGGCGCTACAAAGTATTAACTTAAGGGGGCTGAATAATTTTGCACGCCCAATTTTTCAGTTTTTTATTTGTTAAAAAAGTTTGAAATATCCAATAAATTTCGTTCCACTTCATGATTGTGTCCCACTTGTTGTTGATTCTTCACAAAAAATTACAGTTTCATATCTTTATGTTTGAAGCCTGAAATGTGGCAAAAGGTCGCAAAGTTCAAGGGGGCCGAATACTTTCGCAAGGCACTGTATATATATATATATATATATATTCATAAACATGCATCCACTTTATATATTTCAATCACATACTTACTTTCGGCAGGGCACTTAATTTCAAATGAGAAATTTCCATTTTTTGCTTCAAGTGACCATGTAATTGAAACCGAATGATTTCCAAAAGTTTTATGAACAATGGTTGGCTGTCCAGGATCTAAAAGAAGGTAAAAAATGATGATAAAAATCATGGGGTTTCCATGCAGGTCAATTTACACGTGAAATGGCGATGCGCATTCACGTTTGGGAGAATTACTCGGGTAAATCAGGTTTGTGGCAGAAAAAAACTGGTCAAAGAGAAGGATAGGGTAAATCTCATTTACTCATGTAAATGATGAAACACACGGGAAATCCACGCCCAGTTTCGTATGGAAACCCGCCTTTCACGTGTAAATATTAAGGACCGTGTTTATCCTTAACTATAAATACTGCAGCAGATCAGGTCAGTTGTTACTGTGGATTCCAAGACGGCAGAAAGTAGTGGCTGATGGGCGATTTTATGGTTAGCAGTGGAGTAGTTCACCTTAATGCTAATGCGGGCGGTCTTTTTTATTATTGTTTTTTGCTGTGTCTGATCTGTCATGTATATATCTTTTTTTTTATTTATTTATTTCTTAGCAGACGCCCTTATCCAGAGTGACTTACAATTGTTACAACATATCACATTATTTTTTACATTTAATTTCCCATTTATACAGTTGGGTTTTTACTGGAGCAATCTAGGTAAAGTACCTTGCAGTGTCCCCTACCAGGGATTGAACCCACGACCCTCCGGTCAAGGGTTCAGAGCCCTAACCACTACTCCACACTGCTGCCCTATAATATCTTGTGGGTTTACAGTTCTGTATAAAACCACTTACCATGAACTGTGTTATGCCCTTGTTATAGTATTAAAGCAGCTGTTTGAGAATACCCTTGCTGTAAAAACTACGCTAACGTTAAACATGAAGAGCAAGTGAGCTGCTTAACTGAATTAATTCCCGTCCTTTTTTTGATACCAGCTATGTCCAAAGACAACCCATGTCTGCCCGTCACGTTAATAAATATAGTTTGTGAACTGGATGTCATAAGCCAGTTCGATTGCCCAAAACAGCGCAACAACATCCAAGTTGTTGATGCCCTCTCAGAACTGACCAAATAAAATTGCAAATGAACATATTGATTGTGTTTTATTTGTTTGCATCATTAATATTTAACAAAGCAGTAAATCGAACACAACTTAAAAGAAAGGAGAGCATCTCTAACAAGCACGAGCCTCCTCAAATTGAAAAACAATTTGGTCAAGAGCAGTAAAGCACATTATTAAACAATCAGGCACAGGGTATTTTGCTTTATTACAGCAGCTTAGATTCACTGTACCAGTTCTCTGCGCATGGAAAACCACATTTTCACAAAATGTCACTAGTAATCTTCAAAAACAGCACGAGTACTTTAGTTAATTTACGTATCAACCCCCACCTTTCCCATTCATTTGCATGGCGTCGGGTGAAAAGCCCGGTTTACTCGAGTAAAATAAATTGAGCGAATGGAAAACCAAAAAAGCATTTTACACTAGACATTTTTCTTGTGTAAATGTCTCGAGTTAAAACAAAAAAAACTTGCATGGAAACCCCATGAATGATCAACTCACTAGTTACAAATTACAGGAATATACTCTACTGCAGATAGATTAGTAGATTAGTTTCGATAAACATATTATAGATGTACTGTTCATGTATTTATGAAAGAGTACATTCTGATTTAAAAGGTTAACTAGAATAAATGAAGGTTTGTAAACATAAAGCAAAACTGAAATGTGAAAAAGTGGTTAAAAAAAGTGGCAGTGAAAGGTTACATTTTTACTGGACACCACCTGTAATGGAAATGAATTATAGAATACAACTGTGCCAAGACCATCAAGACCCTATGTCAAACCTCAATATGACAGCCATATTAGGTCAGAGTTCACTTTCATGCTCAGCAAAACATTTAGAATGAAGGGTTTATATAGCCCTACATACATGAAGTCACTACCTAAAAAGGTTTCTGAGATACAAGGCTTTAATACCAGCTTGAATGAAGGCTATTAAATGTGCAGAATATGTGATGGTGTGTACATTGTACTATATATTATGATAACAATATTATTAACAATTTCAAAGTGTTTTATTATTGTTTCTTCGAAAAAATATTTTATTCAAATACATGTCTAATATTTCTTTAAAAAATAAATGTAATAAACAAAATACTTACATTCACAGGTTGTTTTTACTGTTTGATTGATTGTGTTACACGATACATTGTTGCGGTAGGATGTCACATAGCATAAGTAGTCTGTAAATGGAGTCAGATTCTCAACAGTTGCTGTACCTTCATCTCTCACAACTGTAAATAACAACACAATGTCACTGATAATGTGCAAGCATCAGCAAGTCGAATATTAAGACTTTGTTTATTAATGTATGGAAGTAAGTGTAACCAGGTCAAAATGACCTGTTATCTTTTTACACATTGATTTGATTAGTACACGTTTTATATATTATTGCCCGACACTTTGTAGTTGATTTGTATCACTCTCTAGTTCCTTCTTTACTCAGGTCCCTTGATAATGCCTTATTGGGTAACGTCCAGTTGAATTATTGATAGTTTTACACATCTAAATGTAAATAAATGACCCTGGTCCCTGTATTTTAGGTCTGCCATCTGAATAAAAAGAACCTGACAAACTACTTTTTTTATTTTTATTTTGTTGAGCGCCTTGTCGCACTGAACTGGTGTAGTATGGCTGTATAGTAAAAAGAACCCCTTTATCTTTTAAACCCATTTTGTACACCATCGAGTCACCTGCAGTGCCATAGAGTGTGCTGATCCTTGCTCGTAAAAAGACGCGTTGGCTGATCTAGCCTCCATTACATATGTCTATTGAAGGCAAAGATAACTGAACTCTTAATAATTACAAACATAAAAAGTCAAGAGAATTTGAAATAAAATGGAATTTGAAGCTACATACTCAATGGAGGACGAACATCTGTGGTATCAGGATCTAGAAGAATGTGAATAATGACATGTTATTTGATGGCAATTAAATTGTCTACATCGATGGCAAATACAGATAATGGTTGGATTACAAATGATTTTTGAAGCTTGGGTCAGTGTAAAGTGAGACTTACCCACAAAATAAGGTTCTAGTGACATAAGTTTCTTCAGTATCATGCAGTGTATTATTACAAGGTTATAGGCATGAGTAGAGGCTGTGTTTGACATGGGTTGACAGCAAGACAACATGTGTAAAAACATACAAGTGTATTTTCAAGTTAGTCGCAACATTTGAGGTAAGAGTGAGAGTGAATCAAGCATTTAACCAATAATGTGGATCTGGCAGTGATGGGGACAGTATTGTGAATGATAAGCATATCACATAAGCAAAGGAAAAAACACGATTTTTTATGCAGAGGTCAACATTGTTCATATAATGTACAAGGGCACATCCAATTCAGAAGGCTGCTCCACAGCAACTGATGAGTTTGTCATTATGTTGATTGAAAAGCCAAAAAAAGCTCAAGATTCTTTATTTTTTGTGCCTTGTATTTTTGGTCTTGGTTTTGTTTCTTGTTGATACAATGTCACAAAAATACAAATGTGCAGTGTTACTACTGAAAAAAAGGTTGTATTTGTTTCTGAGAGGTAAAATGTAAATGGAACCCTTCTTAGAGTGTGGATTTGTTTTAGCATGGTGAAAACTAAACATTTTATTCCTCAGGGATAGTCAATTGCAGCACACAAAATGTAATCAAACTTAAGTGAGTTTGATCCATTTTCTTGGACTAAAGTTAGTGGAAAATAATGTCCTGGGACAAGAACTATAAATGGTTCTAGATCAGTTTCTCACTTTCGTTCTTTAGGTCCAATTGCAGAGTGTCAAAAGTTCAGCTCATTGGGATCATCGGTTAAACTAGATCAAGTTTAATACGGATTTAATATACCACTAGTATTTTTATTGACAAGGCCCTGCCCATCATTTAAACACTGCTGTTCAGTTTTCAAAAAACATCTAAACGTGGAAGCCTTGGTCCTGTGTGCTTATGATATTTATATATTTATAGTCTTTGATTCCTGCAAACAGGATGTAATTCTCAGTCCAAAATACTGCAAGAAGGTGATTGCAGCAGGACAATGCACTGGATGCTCCAACATTAATAATCTAAACTGTGGTAGATCTCAATAAAGATGGCCTAAAATGTATTCATCTGGTTTTTGTGGGGCTTACTTTTTTGTTGTATGAAGTGATGTTAATAAGTGGGTTAATAAATTATCCCTGGGGGAAAACACCAGCAGGATTAAAGCAACATAAAATCGTGACAGCATGAAGATCTGCAATCACACCACGCTTTCACTTCCTTTATCATTCACAGGGGTGCAAATTTGGCGCTATGGCGCTAGTGCCAGGGTATCTCATATAGCTGAGTATAAAACACTTCAGTCAATCAGAGAAGCAGTTGGTTGGTTAATGACTGTAAGTAAGTCATTGAAGGGGTGGGAACCATTTCACTGTAAAGGTGAAATGACCAAGGCAGTGCATGAAAAAAAGTGAAAGCAAGGCTTGTAGACAGAGATTACTTTGACCTTGTATAGCACCAGACCTCATGTTTTAAAACAACCCCATTTGAGCATGCCCAGCAAGATGTATAGAGTGGTTTTGTTTGCAACAATCACTTTAAGTGTAACAACAATTTTTCTTGCCCTTTTTTTAATCAGTGTTATCAAGTCTGGTTTAGTATACTGTAATACATATAATTGCTAATATAAAGAAAATTATTACATAGCTTAAACAGGTACTTTGTATTACAATCCAATCAGGAGATATCAGTTTTTGTTATAAATAAAAGTCATTCTGAACCCTTACCTGTTTCATTACAACCAATTATATATGTCAGACCATCATATTTTTGCCATTGAAGGGTCACAGATATATTTGATGGAGTGACATTGAGCCCCAGCAGATCTAAACAAAAAGAAATACATGTATATTGTGGTGAAGTGTCAGAAGATACATATGTTAGCTTAAGGTTAAAGAAAACATTGTTTCCAGGTTAAAGGGTTTTTAGAACATAAGTACAAATGAGAGGAGGCCATTCGGCCCATCTTGCTTGTTTGGTTGTTAGTAGCTTATTGACCCCAGAATCTCATCAAGCAGCTTCTTGAAGGATCCCAGGGTGTCAGCTTCAACAACATTACTGGGGAGTTGGTTCCAGACCCTCACAATTGTGCCTCCTATTTTCTGTTCTGAATGCCCCTTTATCTAATTTCCATTTGTAGTTACACCAGGCTGACCACTTAGATGTCCCTGGTCAGCTAAATGGACTATATGGGAAAACTACATTTCCCAGAAGTCTATAGGGCTGAATGGCAATCAGCCTACAATGGGTTCACCTCATTAAATATGTGGTTATTGGGTAACTAAAGATGTTAATTGATTATTAAACATAATTACAGTGTGTATAAAAGCCTTCTTTTGTTCTCATTGTGTGTTGGGGTATTATGGAGGTTGAAGGATAGTAGTGTGAAGAAGAAGAAGAAGAAGAAGAAGAAGAAGAAGAAGAAGAAGAAGAAGAAGAAGAAGAAGAAGAAGAAGAGATGTGTGTACAAACCTGAAAGCGTCTATGTACAGGTAAAAGGCTAAGCTGCCCTGTCATCAGTAAGGAAAACTATTATAACTGTGTAGTAAGTATCTTTGAATGTTTATTTATTTTGTGATATTACTAGGGTGGGCAAACAGTTTTTTTTGTTTTGTTTTGTTTTTATATCAAAAAACAAAACCCCAAATACGTTATCAATAGTTTTTACTTAACTTAAACATGTCTGAAATTAAAATAAAATAAAATAGTTTTAAAATGTTTAAAAATGCTTTTTTTACACACCCAATTCAACTACAGTTCCTGTCTGGTGGCCATCTTGGATTTGAGCGTTGCACTCTACTGACTAGCTTTTAGAACTAAATTGTCACTAAAATATAAAAACTTTTCATTGGCAAAATTAATTCCAAGCTAGACTGTAATATTACAAATAAACTGTTGTATGGTCTGAACTATAAACAATGACTTCTGTGCAATTATTGTATCAATTACCATTTCACAGGCTATTCCATAAACAGCATTGCTGTTTTCACAGTAGGTATTAGTTTTTAGTGGATATGTTATATTTTCTGAATTATATAGAATCTGCAAATCAGTGTTTCCAAAATTATCATAGAAATATTGTGCACAAGTAAGTCATTACTAATGGGACTCTTTTGACCTTTTTATCTCTATTTTTATAATCTAGTAGATTATCTCTTTTTAGTTTATCCACTTTTCTTAACTTCATCTCTATAATTCTTTCTTTGTATCCTCTTTTTTAAGATTTGTTTTTAATACATTTCTTTGTTTTACATAGTCACTTTCTTTTGAGCATATTCTTCATATTCTTATTTACAGAAGAGGTCAGTCTCAATTGAACCTTCTTCAAGTTTTACTATGGTATCTAAAAATTATATTTCTTTTCTTGTCCATCGAAGGTCCACCTTAATATTACTGTCTATTTAGTTTGCCATTTTATGAAACTGGAAAATATATTCTTCTTCATGTGTCCAAACCCCAAAAATATCATCTACAAACCGAATGTATTCTAAAGGTTCTCTTTCCTATTTTCTAAGTAATTGTTCTTCCCATTTCTGGCAAAATGCATTCCCATATTGCTGTACAATCGTTTTGTTTGTAATTCTTATCAACAAATGTAAAATAACCCTTTTGTAAAACTACGTTGATCATGTTCAGCACTTCTGCTGTTGGTATTGATTTATCTAGTCTATTATCTAGTGCTTTTTTGACAAGCTTCTAAAGTTTCTTTACGAGGGACACTTGGATACAAGGATTTTACATCCATGCAAAATAAAATTGTATTTCTCTGGAAGGTTGTGCTTTAGTGAGTCTTTTTAAAAATTGTGTTGTATCCTTAACATAGCTTGGTAATTTCTCAACGTGTGACCTTTGTTGTTTTTGTGCTATTTCAGCTATTATGTGTGTTGGATTATCAATTGTACTGATTCACATAGGGAGATTTTCTTTGTGCATTTTAGGATTTCCTCTTGCTAGGCCTGTTCTTGCATTATGTGGCTGCATGTATTTTTTAAAATTCTTTTGATATAATGCCTTTATTGCATAGTCTCTCTGCAATTTCCTTAACCTCTTTTACCGATTTATTGAACTATTGCCTTTAACTTCTTCATATGAATCCGTATTATTTAATTCACATTCTACAGATTTCATATAGTCATCTGTGTTCAATATCACTATTCACAAACCTTTATCTGATGGTCTTATCATTATATCATCACCATTTAACAACTCAATCATAGCTTGTTCTTGAATATTGGTTAAATTAAGTTTACATCTTTTCTTTAGTCCTACTATTATTTCTTGTTTAACTACTTCAATATACATATCTAACCATTTATCTCTTTCATCCAGAGGAGTCCAAGTGCTTGTACTATTAACAGTAATCACATGCTCATAATTACCCTCTGAATCTGAGATTTTCATTTCATTTCATATATATATATATATATATATATATATATATATATATATATATATATATATATATATATATATATATATATATTCTCCAAGATGAAAAATAGCCCCTATTGAAATACTTTGCCTGTTCCTCATGCATTGTGTGGTTAACTTCCTGATTTACATAACATATTTGAAGCCCATCAACTTTTCTACTACACAACTTATTTATCTCAAAAAACAAAAAATAAGATTATTTTTTAATTATTTTTTTAATAATTATAAAAATATAAAAAAAAAACACAAGAATAATGCCAAACGGTACAATTGATTTCTTTTAAATTTTAGTGAGTGATTCCCTTTGTGAAAAGGATCTAGTGACCCTCCTTGTTTATTCCATTTATCTTTGTTTATTATTTGCAATCTTTTTTCAACATATGTCTTATCTTCTGTTAATTAACTGTCTGAGGGTAAAAAGAAACATACCTGGTTGAATTGACACTTCTGTTTTGTTTTCTATGGTGGTGTTACAAGTTTTTCCACTTAAAGAAAACGTGTAGTTGGTACACATTTCAAGATCCGCAAAGATAACTGTCGTTGTTATTGGCTTCTCTGTCTTATTTTTGCAATTATCACAGGTTACCGTTAGGTTTGTGTAATTGCTTGCATTATATGGAATTGTAACACTTAGCTGTACAGCTGTGTCATTGTACTTTGTTCCATTAAATCCAATCTCGGTGTCTGAAAAATAACAAGAAGAATAATCATATATTACCTAATATAGACAGGAATTTAAGAAACTTAAATTCAAAATAGATTGGGTCAGATAAAATATGCTTTTGCACCAGTTATAGTGCAAAAGCATATTTCTGTAATATTTCAAAACTATTTATAAACAAGTGGGCAGTTAGGAGGATACTTAGTTGTTTAAACCTTGTGCACCCCTCTCAAAGGCAATTGTTTTGTGAAATATGCCCCTGTAAATATTATCTTCTTTTTTTTCACAAACACAAGTAAAAAAAGATCAATAGACCTACCCTTTATTTTTGTTGTAAAATGTTTGTTTCTATTCAATTTGCAGCTTCCTTGAGTGACATTGATTTTATAAGTAGTACACGGAATCAAATTTTCAATCTTAAATTTGTGGTCAGATCCATTAGAATACAATTCGATAGTGCTGGTGTTTTTCGATCCAAATTCTGAATATGTCACATTAACATTTCCTGTTGTACATACTGAATCAACACATATATCCAGGGGTTCTTTGATTCTGAGTTGACTGAGACTCTTAAATAAAACATCAAGGAACCAGACAATCATGCAATATTATTATTATTATAACTGCTCCCTCATATCTATCTATCCATCTATATATATATATATATATATATATATATATATATATATATATATATATAGATAGATAGATAGATAGATAGATAGATAGATAGATAGATAGATAGATAGATAGATAGATAGGAGGGAGCAGTTATAATAATAATATTGCTTGATTGTCTGGTTCCCTGATGTTTTATATGTGGCAAATTGACAGAAGGGATGATAGCCTGAGGCTGAATAGAGCTATGTTCCCTTGTTAGAATTTGTTTTGGAAAAGTTTGGTAAAATAGACTGCAGTACAAGTGAGCTGACCACTAGTGGCCACTGGTCTGCGAAAAATCTGAGATCCCGGGACAGCACCAAGGGCAGGGCTTCTGGTTTGCATTCCAACTGAGCTCTCAGTTACTTAACTAGACCCTTAATTTAGATTAATTAGACCTTTTTAATTGTTCTCAGCTCATAAAAAGTTGCAGAGTTCAAGTTATAAAATGTTATAGCTAACTTGAAGTCTACATCTGTTTAAGAGCTGAAAACAAGTAAAAGGGTCGAATTAAGCAAAGTATTAGTTCCATTAAGGGTTTAGGTAAGTAACTGAGAGCTCAGATGGAATGAAAACCAGAAAGCCCTATTTTGTTAATAAGATGAATAAGGTGATTGCTAATGTATTTCTAGTGTAAAAACCTGTTGTTCTGTGATTGGGGAGGGTTTTTTCCTGGGAGAGACAACAAAGTGAACAACACAGATAAATAGCATAGCCACCCTGTTTATTTAGGCAAACTGATCAAAGTTTAAAGGTTTAGCTCCAAGGGGACTTAGGCATTGCAATGCAACACTCACTAGGGGTCTCATGCCAGGATCCACAATGCAGGGTGACTGGGATTTGAACATGACTCACAAAACAATAGCTTTACTACAGTAGAAAAGTCATTCAGGGCTACAAACATCACATTGTTTTGCATATACATATATTATTAGTAAATAAAATGAATAACAAATGAACACATTCCTAAATAGGTACTTACAATCGTTGCACTGTGCTGTACAGTAGACGGGCACCATGAAAAAAAAATGACAAAAAAATATAATCAAAATCACTCAGGTGGACAAGAAATATTAGGGTAAATTTAAAGATCAAACAAATGAGAGACACTTGGGAATGTTCATAGAAACTGCCTTTTCTTTGTTTTTATATTCCCACGATTCTTAATGAATACACATTCTGGGAGTTCCATGCAATATCTTTGATTCAGTATGTGTATATGGATTGATTTAGGTTGGATTATTGATTATTGATCAATAAAATTAATTAATTTAATCCAAATAGATATTCATTGATATTCATGAAACTAGACTGTTGATATTCAGAAATAGCTCAGAACTGCTTGATGAATATCAAACTGTGTTTTATTCCAAAAACAGGCTCTGAAAACACATTATTTAAATAATCAATGAGTTCAATCTTAGTGAAGAGGGCTGTTAGTGTTAACATTGAGAACATTATACAAGTTTCAGCCAGGTGAAATTGGGAATCCTGAAACAATAGAGCCAACCTGAAGTCCCCGTGGTTGTAATGATTGATGCTGCTGTCGTGGTGACAGTGAGTGCAGGAGTAGTTGTATTGTTTGTGTTGTCTTCAGTGCTTGCAGTATTAGAACTCTCAGAGGAGGTGCTTGTGGGTTTGGTAGTATTGGTGGGTAGAGATGTAGCAGTATCATTTTCTCCTGAAATTCCACCACAGCAGAATGTGAACTTGAGAGTTAAAGGTAGTTAGATCTGCCACTGTTTATTTCTATCATGAAAATCATCCCTTAGAGGTACTTCATGTCTAAACAATATTACTACATCAGCATTTTGTTTACATGTCATTTCTCCTACCTTATCCTTGATTGTAAAATATAACATTTTGTCACATACAGTAAGAAACAACCTCTTGCAAAGAAACATGCTGTACTTTACAATCACACTGCATTAGGAGGCTCAGCCTTGATTTTACTGTGTTAAAATACTAGTGATAATTAACTGCAAAACAGAGGCATGCTCTTGGTCTTTACCTTGGATGGTGGGAGGGGAAAGGTTCTGTGCAGAGTTGGATGAAGTGGAGGGTGGAAGTGTGCTGGTGAGTGCTGTGTCTGTAAAATCACAAGCAGGAAATGTAATGCTTGACTGCCAAACCAATCAGAGGGTGGAGGTAAAGTTAAAAAATAATAATAAGAATGGCAGCTTTTTTTAACCAGTCTTCTGTTGCTGCAATTTGACATTTAATATTGTATCTCTTTTATAGAGTCTAACTGTCGTTATCTGAGCCTGTAAAATCCTAATTCTTGTCACCTTTTGGGTACTTCCTGATTTTAAAAAAAATCACATGATGCGGTGACAGTTCTACAGTGCAGTAATTCAATCAGCAAACCTCTAAATACTTGCTGCTGTTTTTTTTTTTTTTTTTTTTGAAGCACTGCACACTAACTCCACCAACAAAAATAAAGAAATTAATTAACCATGCTGCTTTATGCCCAACACATTGAACATTTTATAAGTACAAGTTTACAAAAGGTTCTTACTAGTGTGGGCTTGCATTATTAGATTGTTGGCACCCTCTAGCTTAATGTTTCTCTTTCAATATAGCAATACTTATTTTTGTCTCGTCTAACTTTGATCATGTTTTGGACCAGAGTTAAAATCTGTAATGTTTACGTTTCGTGCTTTCTTCTAACGTTCTAAACTGACCTCACTAATGTATTTTTTTCCTCAAACTTACCACCCAGATGATTATAGCCGATATAAATGGGCATTTGTGGTCCCAATTACACCTTTCTTAGTTCAAGAAAAAGGAATATAATTCTACACAATACAACTTTGAATTGTACTTTCAATAAATTGCATATTATACATTTCTGGAATTGTAATCCACAGTAAATACCAAGATGGAGTGTTACCTTGTGATCCAGTATTGCTGGGGTTTGAATGAGCTGCACTGGTGGGTGCATGAGTGGTGATAGAGGATGATGGCTCTGTAAATCACGGGTACAGTGTTTAAAACAAGAACACCTTCTTCTTTCCCATTCTGGGTTATATAATTTACCTTAGAAGCAAACTGTATTAAAGCTTACCTTTGCTTGTACTAATTTGACCTATAAAAAAAAACAAGATATAAATTAAAAACCTTTTGAATTCATGTGTTTTGCTTCTCAGTGTGACAAGATTGAAAAGCATTCATACAAAATGGGATTACATTACTTGTGTAGATTATTTACAACTTGTTTTCCAGTCCTGTAGTATTTGCTGCTGTACATACAGAACTGGATATTTTTTTTCAGAATTGTGCTCCAGAGTAAATAGTAAGTTAGAACTGTACCTGGTGAGGCAGGAACATCACTGTAGTTGGAAGGAGGGGTTGCAGTGGTGAGTGCAAGAGTGGGGCTAAGGGCTGTGTGTATAAATCACAAGCAAGCCAGTTTATACAAGAACATGATTCAAACCTAGATCTAAACAGTGCATGAGAAACTAATTCATTCATATTACCTATATTGTGCGTGTGCTGCATTAACCCAAAAAGCTGGTTTACCTGGTTTAGAATGTCCAGTACTCGCTTTAGCTGGGGTGAATGTAGGCAGAGTGGGTTTTACAGTGAATGGAGGTATGCTTGTCTCAGTTTTGCTAGCTGCAAATAACAATCAAGAAATTAGGGAGTGATAACTAAAAGGCAATGAATCCTTTACACTTATTTATCGAATTGGAAATACATACTGTATGTCCAGCGTTGGTTCTGAAGAGTCATTTCGTCTCAAAAGACCAATAAGAAATTCGTTTTAATGAAATTTCTAGAGGTTAACAGCCCACAGTGGCCACCTGTCTCTGGCATCTATCTTGGCAATGGACTGAGCTTTTTCTTTTTTTTTCCTTACCCGAACAAGTGTCGTACATCTAACTCTATTGTTCTCTCAACAACATTACACTGTTTTTTTTTTTTTTTTAAATATAACTCTAGTTCAGGTCTACCTGTCTTAAAAGGTTTACTGTGGTATGGTACATTACAGTTTCAGTGTTAAAACCAATCACCTTTAACACAACTCTAATCTGACCCCATTTGGGGCTCCTGAGTGGCGCATCCATTAAAGGCACTCCGCGTGGAGTGCCGGATGCGCCCTATAGCTTGGAGGTCGCCGGTTCGAGTCCAGGCTATTCTACTGCCAACCGTGGATGGGAGTTCCCAGGGGGCGCCGCACAATTGGCCAAGCACCGCTCAGTTGGGGAGGGCTTAGGCCAGGGTGTCCTCGGCTCACTGCGCACCAGCGACCCCTGTAGACTGGCCAGGCACCTGCGGGCCTGCCTGTAATTGCCCGGAGCTGTGTGGTCCTCTGATGCTGTAGCTCTGAGGTGGCTGCATGGCGGGCCCGCAGAGTGAAAAGAAGTGGACGGCTGACGGCACACTTTTCGGAGGATGCGTGTGTCCGTCTTCGTCTCTTCTGAGTCAGCGCAGGGGTGGCAGCGGTGAGCCGGATTGAAATAAATAAAGAATAATTGGGCTATCCAAATTTGAGGAGAAAAAATAATTGCCAATTCCAAATTTATAAAATAAATAAATAAATCTTACCTCATTTAAAATTATTTATATGTATATCCTTTTGAATAACAAAGCAGTTGCTTGCCCCTAATAATGATTTCGTAGCAAGTGTAAAGGTAAAGGCACATTAAAAATATGCTGGTCCTCTTTAAAAAAACACTTTTGT
The DNA here is from genome assembly GCF_902713425.1 of Acipenser ruthenus. Taxonomy (NCBI): domain Eukaryota; kingdom Metazoa; phylum Chordata; class Actinopteri; order Acipenseriformes; family Acipenseridae; genus Acipenser; species Acipenser ruthenus. The sequence continues at coordinate 29,266,781 of NC_081200.1, read as the reverse complement.
ATTTTGTGCTTATTTCTTGGTTTATAGTAAGGTGAAACCGATTCACAATTGGGCAGATTGGATGAGTTACAGCTACTGTACACATGTAGGATTGGTGTTTATATTAAGAGTGGCCTGATTTCCTATTGACAAACACGTCAACTATGTGTGTATCGAACATTGCTATAATAATACACAGAAAATAAGGCTGAGAAAACGATAACACTTTAGTTCAACTCTTCTCACACTGTTTTTGTGGTTATTTCTACTTCTGTTTATTTCTTCATTTTCTTGTGAACGCTGCTCGAGAGGAAATGGGGGTGGGGAGTACTAGCAGTGGTTACCAACAGCAGTTTCTCTAAATAGTAGAGCCAGGTTACTATGGCAGCAGCCTACTCAGTTGATCTACCCTATTTGGACGCTAAACCACAGCTTCCCGAATACGAAATACCAGTTCCATCTTAGCTTTTTTAATGTATATAAAATAATGTAGTAAATCTTGCTGCTGATTTTCACTATGCTTCCATTTGTTTTTCAAAATGTATTTTACTTGTACTTTCACTTTACCTGCCATGATGCTAGGTGTGAAAAGAGAAAAAAATAAATAAAACATCTGTTAATTTTACTAACCTTGAACCGAATAACTGTGGCTTACAGGTACTTGAGACTTACACTTTCATTCAACTGCATTTCAACATAGTAAACTAGGAGGGGTCCTGTAACTGGTAGCACAGTCTCTGCATGTACAGTGCTGAGGATGGAAACATTTCCTTTGCCTAAATCCTAAAATGAAAATACATTTTGGAAGCTGCATCAGATTGCATCAAGGAATATACAGTATTAGCAATAATTTAAAACAACATCTGCAATTGAGAAGGGGCTGCCTCAATGCAAGCATGGGCACAGAGAATTACAGTAACACACAATACAAATTCCAAAAGTCTGCCCCTCTAATTCAAACATAAAAAATAAGCACAAAAAACAACCTAAAAATCAACCACCTCTACCCCTGCTGCATATGTTGACAGGAAGTAGGCAGCAAAAGTGCCTATAAATCTGTACAATTCAGCAGCACCAGCTGTCGTGTATTTACCAACAGTTTGTGAGTTGTATAAGAAACCAGCCAACAAGGTAAATAGCTAATCAACAATCCACAATAGCTCTCCAAATGGCAGGTTCTCCATGTTTCTAGCACAGGTAAAAAAATCCCTGCAACCTATCTGAAGTATGTATTACATTCTCAACTTATTGCACAGTTCAATTACATGCATGCAGTACATTTCATTTGCAAACATTTGCACCATAGAAATAACAGGTTTCTTTTTAGTAAGATTGTATCAAACATAACACCAGCTAGCACTGGGTGAAGTCAAACGTGTGTCCTGTATCACCGGCAAGCAAGCGCCCCGAGTAACTGTTGAGTTTCAGAGATATTCCACTTATTTATGGGATGTTGGCAAACTAAAATAAATCTAGTTTAAGAATATGACCTGAGATTCTAATACAATGTTTTTTTTTGTTTTTTTTTAATAAAAAAGTCTGGTGTGTAACTGCAGAGCCTCAAGTATTTTTCCTACAATACCTACAGAGAAACTGTATGGTAAATTATATGGTAAATTATGTAGCTTATGAAGTGACCACTAGCAGCCATTAGAGGGAGCAGCAGGTACATGGCATTTGATTGATGATGAAAAGATGTAGTCTGATGCTGTTTCTGCTGTGATCTTTTTTTTTATTATTTTTTATCTTGCATCCATTTTAATTCATGTACATCTAATAAAACAACAGATATGGCCAGTTACTCAAAAAAAATTGAATAATTCTAATAATAATAATTTGGATGAACATCACCTCATTATTTGTATTATTAAAAGATAAAGCTCTTCACTGGCACAGAAGGGATTTGATTTATTCATACTGGCATAATGAGATTAACACATGTGTAGTAATAATTCATACTGTCTATCTTTGAATGGTGCTGTGGCAAAAAAAAAGCATATGCAGTATAGATCAAAACCACATTTGCATCTGTGTAGAAAGGGGCTACAGCTTAAAATCAGGCATGCATTCTGAGGTTAAATATAGACTTACAGTTCAGTGTTGTCATTGCTCACTACAGCTAGGTTGGTTCCCCAAAATATTATCACATATACTGATCATTTCCTTCCTTCTAACAAGTACTGAGACAAACAAATTCATGCAGAACAACTACAGCTTAGCCAGCATTACCTTTCTTAGAACTCTTTGCTTAACAAATATAATATTATACCTGAAAACATACTTCCTCCCATCTTCCTCCCTATGCCAAATACTGTGCATACAGGATTTTAATGGAATTGAACCCACGAGTGCAGTTGTACCACCAATTACTTTATAATCCATTTACCACCAAGATTGCTCTTGCTAATTGCTCTTGCTAAGACTGATACTACATATAAGAAATACAAAAACAAAGAAACAATCCTTAACAAAACATTCCTTCAAACAGTCTTTAAAGGCTGGTCTATAGGGCCCACAATTCTGTTTTATTCTAGTACTAGTATGATATGGGGAGCTTCAGTAAGTCTTGCTTACTGGAGGGAATTCACTTAAACCACGATATCGTAGTGACATTATTGACAATGAAGCAAGTCCTTGATCAAATAAAATACAATTCCTGTTGTCATTGTTGTGTTTTTTAAATCTGATTGTCAGATTGTGTACAGCCATATTAAAATCATTTATACAGTGTATAGGCAGCAGGTATTTTACATTAACACAAATCTCAAACTGCTGAATATCCACTAATGAAAGCCAGACCACAAATAATGTTATATTTCCAGTAAATTCCCACCATATTAAAATGTATATCACAAAGGTCACTGAAATAAATAAGCATCGTTTATTCAAGCAAATAGTAAGAATTTAAAAAAATAATTCAACAACATTTTTAGACTTCAATAAAATAAAAGGTGCAGGTGTTTATTGAAAATGAGAATAAATGAAATATGGTGTTGCCAGTTCCTGTAAAGAGAACGTGTTATGGAACAATAAATAGTTACAGGATGTGGTTTTTCTTTCTCTCTTTTTTATCTACGCTTTACAGTCGTCTCTGTTGTGCTGCAGCAAGCCACACACTGCACTGCATGGTTTAGCAAGTCCTGTACCCTCTTACATTGCAGCAAAGCAACACTGTACTTTTGAAGTTCACACCTTGGTAGCCTGTGGTAAGTACACATGCAGGTATCATTTGCAAATATAGAGTAGGATTTATTTATTCAATCCTGTTAAATATCTAACCTTAAAAACCAAATCCTGCCCTCCTGTTGAGTTTTACCAGATTCTTTGACATACTGTACATTCATATTGGTGTGATTCACTGATGAGAAACTTCATTTAAACTATGTATATATTTGTCAACTACTTGATAATGATATGAGATCAAAATTCCTGTCTTTCCTGTACATTACATGAACCAAATGTGTATAAAAACGGGGGAGGCCCCAAATAATAAAAAAGGTGCTAGTCAATCTCTTCAGTTTAAGAAAGTCAAAATCTGAAGTATTTGTGTTTAATGAACCATATATCCTTAGACCAAATTCTGACACATAATGTTCTATTTTTCCTCTTCCAGTTTTCTCTTCATCAAATGACATTCTATTTAAATCTATTAATTTGTTTGTGATTATATATATATATATATAATATGGACTGGAGAGAAAGGGTATAGTGGAAAATTATTGACCTGAGGGAACACTATTGTTACTGACAGGGGGCTATAATGCCCAAAGCCGCAGGAGGTAACAATAGTCTTCAGTACATATTTAATATATGAGTCAGTCAAAATAATAAGAGAGGCAAGGTTGGACAGTAAATATGACTTCATATACTGTAAATCCATAAATATTTGCGAGCCTTTTATTATGCGTTTTTGGCGAATGAAACAAAAACGTAAACATTTTTGGCATGAACATCTTAGTACTGTAGATATAATGAAGTAATATACTACTACCAGTGCGTCAGTAACATTTCTGGAGCAAAATAGGTTTTATGGGTGTGATTCGCCAAATATTCTGGTCGCAAATATTTATGGCTTTACAGTATTTTGTTTAACTATAGCTGATACAGCATAAGTAAATAACTAAATAACATAAATAATATTTGTTTTTTTAAGTTCATACAGCAAGTTGTTTTCTTAGTTTGTAGTGTTTTGTAATTTATTTTCTGTTAAGTCACAGAATCGCCGTTCAGTATTTTTTTCATTCAGCCATTTTATCTTGTTTGTTCGGAGTGGAGGTGGAGGGCGTTCCTTTGAAAAGGGGCGGGACTGACAGTAATGTGAACCAATCACATGACAGACAGACAAGACTGTTGCCCGGTGGTGTAAGGATGTTAGGGCAATAGTTTGATCTATTTTTCCTCCTATGATGAGGTTTTAACCAATAACAGGCCAGAATTTCCAACCATATCTAATATGAAATATTAGATAAATGGCTGACTTAAAAATAAAGAATTCTAGTACGATTCAGCTACAAGTGTAAGTAGTGTAAAAAAAAAGCATGAATAATCAAGATGAGAGCTGCATCATATTGCACTTTGTAACAGGAGGAGTTAAATGAATACAGTCTACTGTGTAGCTTGTTGCATTTGCAGAGTGAGAACTGTTAATAGCAGCATGACCTTCACAAACACTTCCTCTACAATCCAAACAGGAGATAGTCATACACACAAGTTCCGTTTTACAATACATAGTTCTCACACTATAGATATTGAACGCTGCAAGAACGTCGTCATTTTATTATAATAAGCTGTCACTTAATATTACAAAACCGGTTATAAGATAATATGGTCATGGCTCCCAGTTGCCTCCCATAGCACTTGTCTTCTCATTATTAGGCAGAGCACACACAGGGCAGTCGCTGATCTGGCGCCTGTCTCCTGACTGCAGCATTAGAAAGGTGGAGCAATGCAGATGTGTAACTTATTCAAAATAAAAATCCTGTCAGATAACTTCTTCATTTTAACACTTCCTTTTTTACTTCTTAGTCAGTTTACATGTTTGTTGCTCTCGGCTTCTAACTGGAAATGTAATGACTCCTTAATTTAAAATGGAATAAGGAAGAGGTCTGCCGTGACATAGAGAGTGTTAGCCGTGCGAAGTGCTGTCGCAGCATGCTCTGCAGTACAATTCAATACATAGTGTATATATTACGAGCAGTTACACGGATGCCGACAAAAATCATGTTATGTTTTAGCTTATTTGTAACAAAATCTTGTATATTCAATATGAATCCTACTATTGCTCATAAATGGGCAAATTATAGGTGATAGTGGGTTTGTATTGGCAATTTATGAACAGATGGAAAGGGAATAACTAAATACAGTATAGACAACAACCCTTGTTTTGGATACAGCTTCTTTTGCTCAGTGGTAGTTGTGGCTCGTTCAGTCCATTTCAATCCAGGATCTTGTTCCAACCAGTTCCCTAATGATTTATCAGTCAAAGGTTTAATTAAACAAATAAAGACCTGGTTGGAAGGAACAAGGGCCTGGACTGTTAAACTGAATAATTACAGACAAGGCTGAAACAAAAAGCTGGACTGGAATATACTGATCAGCTAAACCTCCAGGTTTGACAAACTGAAATCTGAGTTTTTACAAATAAAACAGTACATTCTGCCCTTTGATCACTCATATCCATGGGGCATGCGTTTACGTTTACATTAAACAAGAAGTAAAGTCTCATCCGAAACAACAAACAGAGAATAGCCATATTTCTTTTCTATATTGTGTCAACATTAAACAACAGTACTTCAAACAAGTTCTGAGAACAAAGCAGCATCTATAGTCAAATAAACATTATTGAAATGCTATTACTAACTCAACTTCACATGCATTACGTGGTGATAGATCCAACCATGCTTCTGTTAATGGTAAGCATCTTCCATAAAGTGCAATATTTTGTCGGATAAGTTGTTTTTAGTAGCACATTGGTTAGTTCTGCATTATTGGTACATGGTTGGAACCACTTTTTCACTTTCTCTGTATGTTTTACTTACATTGCATTTGTCAGTAACACTTTAAAATACTGGTCACAAATTCATATAAATTCTATTTTATAACAATTGTTATAGTCCAGATGATATATATATATATATATATATATATATATATATATATATATATATATATATATATATATATATATATATGCATTGGAATTCATGGGAAATTGCAGCAAATATTTTAAGGTGTTACACATTTATCAAACTGGTAGTCCATAAGTCTGCCTTGAAACTCAATTCAATATATGTATTTGAGTTTCCGGAAAAAAAAAAAATTGTTTTTCAGGAAAACAGAATCGAATCTGAAACCTGCATTTCTCTTTTTTTTTTTTTTTTTTTTTACAAGGAATGGAAATGAGAATACCATTCCAATACAGTATCCCAAAATGTTTTCTGAACACTGTACATATACTGCAGATTTACAGTATGGGACCTTTCTGTGCAGCTTCTTCTTTGAATGTAATGACATATTATTTGTATTTATTTATTTATTTTTATTGTATTATTTCTACACATAGAACAAATAATAAGTGTCCTTTTACTCTTCAGTAAAGTGTGAGGGGTGGTACGTCCTGTTTTTTGATGTTTTATTGGTCCAAGGGTGCTTTAATGTAGCAGTTTTCATTAAACCATCTGTGGTATTTGTATTAATTGACAAATCTGATTAAACACAACACACTAAACACAAGTTTGGTTTTAAACCTATATACTCCCCGTCAACTACCTACAATCAAACCAAAAATGTCTGTGTGATGTTGAACCATTATCAAGGGGGAATAACACAGTCAATGCATGTGAGAACTGTGAACAATACAGACAGATTGTATTTGATTTAACTACTAATAAAACTAGAGTTAGGGACGGTGTTTCAAAATCATATTTAAAAAACGATTATCTTTCCATTTTTATGTGACAATAAAATGTAAAAAAAATTACAAAAATGTAATTATATATATATATATATATATATATATATATATATATATATATATATATATATATACATATATATATATATATATATATATATATATATTTATATATATATGCATTGTTCTGGCAGAACACTAGTTGTAACAAAGAATTATTACAGTATATCATTTTCCATATGGACTATAATGCATTATTGATAACCATCATCAAATACATAAAAAGAGGGAGTGGGGCTCACGTGGCTTTTAAAATGTTCAAATATACTTACACTTTTCAATACATTTTTATATTTCTATAGTATTTAGAGTGAAAGATGACAAATGTGACATGTTTTAAGTCATACATATAAATGAACTGAAATAAATTAACATTTATTGAGCCGTCATCTCACTATATCATTAAACAGACTAGTCTGATACGATTCTATTTTCCTTGTGTTTAACATGGTCCGTTATATTATAAATCCATGCACAAATAATCGGCAACACTTTTGTTTCAGAATCTGTTAGAATCGGTCAGTATTACATCCATAACTGTGTTATAAATGATGTGATAAATCATGTTAGACAGTATGGTAACAAGATACAGCAATACAGTGTTATAAGAAAATGAAACTAAAACATGTATAGGAAACCTTTTAATTACTAGAAGATGATAATAAGCTTCATACAAATACAGTAGTCTTTCATGTACATGTTATTGTAATAACTGTTATGCACTGTTAATAACCATACAAACCTTTAAGAACACATTTGTAGATGTTTAATTTATCAATCCTTAAACTAAAGTTTGACCAAATATATGGCCTAATTATAACTACAGTGAAAGTGATAAAGGCCACATCCTGTCTGTCAGACAACACTATTTTTTTATAATCTTCTAGATAAGATTTACTTCAAAAGTTTTTATAAAGGAAACTACTTGACACCATATTACAAATTACTTATAGAATGGCCTTTACATTTCTCCTGCTAATCTTACATTTAAAAAAAGAGACACATTTTGTTGTCGACCAACAAAATGTATTTTTTTATTTTAAATTATAAATGCATAGGGCATGACCAAACATATATATTCTTCCTTTATTGATTTATTTTGATGGTGTTTTGCTGTATTCAAAATACAGTAATTCCAACTGAAATCAGTTATAATAACATATATCACATTGGCATTGTAGGTCATTTGGAACGTTCAGTCTGTAATCTATTTTTATTCATATTATTTGTGTATTTAAGACTAGATAGCTAATTCAATTAAATATATATTTTTAAATATTTTATTTATACAAATATTTATATTACCTAGTCAACTACAGACTAAAGCCAAGAGATACATGCTTCAAACATTTAGAAAAGAGGAACTGTAAAAGAATGTCAAGGGAGTGGCAAATCCATGAATGGAATCGATAATATAATAAAACAAGGATTTACATTAAACAGTAATATTTTATGTTCAACAAATGTTTCAAATAGTATTTTTACTAGCTAAATGTTGTTTCCTTTTTTTGTATGATTTTATTTTATTTTTATAGTTTTTTATTTACTAGATTTTTCTACAAAGAAAAAAAATGCACATTCAGACGAGCAAGATTTGGATAAAAATATGAGTGAGATTTACTCCATTAAAATGCATTGTCATTTTCTTTCTTTTAGGATGGAGACTGCTACAGTTGAAGCCAAGAGGTTAATTACATTAATGAGTAGTGTCTAATTCGAGTACTAGTTACAGAAAACATAAGGGTGCAATTTCTGGACACCATAATGTTTAATTTAATAAGAACAGTTAAAAAACTCTTGACATGCAGCCAATAACCGCACAATAATATCAAAAAACACAGTAGGTGGTAAAATACAGCTTGTTAAATTTCAGGTAAAACTAATTACATCTATCTTGATCACAAACTTATATCGAAAACCAGAAAACCTATAAAAGTGTGCCATTTTAAACCCTATTATCAGCTCTCGTAATCAGCTCAATTCTATACTATATATTAAAACAAAGATTGTTAAATTCCACAGTATGTGTAAGCAATTTGACTGGCATAATAAACACTTTCTAAAATAAAAAGAATAAGAAGTGTCTTTGGTTTGATCACAATAGCAAACACCTAATCCAAAGTGTAAGGCGTCTTAGTACCGATAGATACAGCTATGACCAACAGTTTTGCATCAGCTAGAATTTTTTTTTTTTAAACTATATGAACATAATTTAGCTCTTTATTTAACATCATGTAATCAAAAGTACAAAATGATATCGCAAAAGTCTACCGAAAGCCATAATAGTAGTATAGTATTTTATGTTAAATTTCGAAATTTTTCAATTTGTATATGGAAAATTACAAAGCAGTATGTAATTTAATATGTTAACATAACATTATTCAGCAGTCTTCATTTGACTTTATGAAGCAAAATTAGTTAATTATATAGGGTGATGCAATACTTTTGGCCATAGCTGTAGAGAGTATACCAAAAAAATACAATGTCTGCCACTTACCAAGACATAGGATGCTGGAGCCCAGCAGCCCGGCACACAGTGCCAGGAGCTTTAATTCAAAAAGACTAGTCATTTCCAGAAATCAGGAAAGTCCTTCAGAAACACCATGCGTCCTATTGAAAATCAGTATAGAAATTAATTTAAAAGCAAATAGTTCATACTTTCTCTGGAATTGGGTAAAGTAGTAGATTTCACATACGTTTTCGTGCCTGCTTATCAGTCAGGGTGCAGTTTCCTCTGTGTGTTACCCTAACCCTAACCACTCGATACTTGACATGCTCTTCCGAGTGATGTCAGAAGATAGTCTTACCTTCATCTTAGAGTTCAGGAAGTGGTGTTTGAGCACAATTTCTACTGCGCAACAAAGTCAGTTCCCTAACAACCAAAATCATATAACTCCTCTTGTTGCAGTTAAACGTTATTAAATAATGATAATATATAGTTTATTTTTTCAATACCAAAGTGCAGTCAGTCCAACAAGTGACCAACAGGTGAATAATTATAATAATATAAACAATTTAGGACCTTATTATTATCCTTTCTTATGTTATTTCTACTGTACTTACTGTATATATATTCCAAACCTGTCCTTAACAAGTTAGGCTCTAAAGTGGAAAACATTCTCTTATGGTAGTATTTATGGGTCACATTAAGGTGATTATAAGGGTTCAAAAAGTATTACTTTAGTATGAAATCCTTCCCCTAGATTTTTTATTGTTGAATTTGGTCTCTTAATAAAACATGGACACATATTTACAGATGACTGATAACCGAAGCATATGGCAATTAAGTCACATCCTGTGTCCCTGTTTGTTAATGAGTAAAGTGTTTAAGAAGGATTCTGAAGACTCGCGAGAATGTTGATAATGAACGCTTCCTTTAACATCATGTACAGAAGATGACTGCTGTGGAAGGGACTATCAGTCTTAACAATGTATCTGAGGCAATATCAGTTAGCATACTGTAAGACGGTTTCCTCATCCCCTTTACCAAGTCAAACATGGAACAAACTGTGCTTTTCTATTTTTCTATACATGCTTTGCTCTTCAGGTTATTCTGTATTATGGGATCACTGTATGGCTTAATTTCCTTAGTTACTAATCTGATCATGACTATACAGTTTTACATAAAAAGAACAGACCATATATTATTCAAAAACAGTAAACATAAAAAAGGAAAACTTTCATTGACTAAAAAGTTGTCACATTACTATACTTTTTAATGAAATGCAAACAATATTTACCATAAACAAGATGGCCTTTAATTTTTTTTTAAGTTTCCATCAATTCTATTCAACAGCTATTTTTGTGGGAAGTAAAAAAAAACAGTTTGATTTAAAAAAAAAAAAAAAAAGAATATATTAGAAGAACAAATCTGTTGAAATTCTGTAGAAGATCTAAAATGTAACTGTGACAGGATGACAGAGGTTTGAGGCTCAGAGACAGTGGAAGGGGCAAAATAATGATCTTTATTAAACAAAAATAATCAAATAAATAGGCACAAGGGCCCAAACAAAAGGTTTAAACAAAATACAGAAATGTAGGCTGGGCATTAGCCTTCACTACAGTTTCTTTCTCAAAAAAACTAAACAGCACAGCACACCAACAAACAAACTCACCCAAAAAAAACCCTACACAAAGGGGTTTCACCTGCCTTTTATAGTCTGTGGCTGGAGCCCAGTTAACTAATAATTAACAATTAAACACTTAAGGCTCCAGCCACATTCTCACATGTATTTTACAGGGAGGAATTTAACCCCCTCCCTGCCAATCCAAAACAAACAAGAATTCTAAGAAAACCAACAGTAAAAATAACAATAATAAACACAAATAGGAGCGGGCTGGCACCCCATCACAATAACGTTTTTTAGGATGATGTTTGTAGCATTTTCACATTTTCCCAGTATAGTCTCAGCCAGGTAAATTTCGCCCCTTTCCTTGGCAAATCACTCATGTGAAATCCACTGCAAGTAAAATTATTACCAGGATTGTATTCAAAGAAGAGTTTGCACAGTTGACTTGGATAAGGGAGAGGCCCAAAGCTCACTTTTACCCAATCTGATACCCATGACTTTGAATGTTGCTTAAATGCTGTAACTCAGTAACCAGTCAGCAGGACTGAAGATCAACGGCAACCTCAATTCCTGCTGTCAAGCCAAACTCATCTTTTCACCCTTTGACCAAGTTAACGACTGCATGCAAGGGGCTGACCTCAGAAGTGTCTGCCTGGACACACCCAGTGCCTGACCAGCAGCAAAATGCAGCAAACTATCCCCAGTTGACTTTCTTCCCTGAACCCGCCAAGATCAGAAACTCACCAGCGACTTTTATAAGTAAATCATTAGAAACCCACTTGCGTATTTCTTGCTTAGATTATAGCTATGCTATACTGAGCTATCAAAAACATTGTAAAATTGCTGCGCTTAGGCAACATTGTGTGGTATGCATACAGTACACATACAGAGACCCTTCAATCTTTCATAATCCATACTGTTCTGAAACCCTAAGTCTGCAGAGGCAATAGCGCCTTCCTGTCCTGTTGTAGCTCATACAGAATTTCTTACAGATTTCTTATTATCACCCTCATGTGATAATTGACTGTTTGTGTCCTGGTTCAGGCCATTTTGTGGATAACCTGCAATACAATATTTCTCAGTTCTTTCCATCTTCATCCCATGGCTGCCACTGTTATTGAGTTACAATTATTATTATTATTATTATTATTATTATTATTTATTTCTTAGCAGACGCCCTTATCCAGGGCGACTTACAATCGTAAGCAAATACATTTCAAGTGTTACAATACAAGTAATACAATAAGAGCAAGAAATACAATAACTTTTGTTCATGCAAAGTACAAGTGTGAAAAAACACAATTCAATAATACAGCAGATAATAGTGATAGTTACATCAGGATATGATTAAATAGTGATAGTTACATCAGGATATGATTAAATACAAAATACTACAGGTTAAACACTTGGCAGATTACAGTATTCTGAAGTACAGGATTAAATGCAGTAAAATAGGGGGCAGATAAGAGCAAAATAAAGCACATTTAAATGAAGGGTGATAGTGTCCCAGGATACAAACAGAGGAGATTTACAGGTGCTGTTTGCCTTCTGTGTACAGAAAAAAATGACAATGCTACTCCTTGTTTAATCAGATGTTGTAATGTTTTAATTTTTTACAGCAACTTTTTCCAATACTGTATATCTTCCACTCCAAATGTAGTCTATATGGCAGGTTCAAATAGCCAGACATTTGTATTGAAGTGACATAATTCCCCAAATCACATTCCATTATGAAAGACATTTGAAATTGGCCTAGTTTTGATTAGTAATATTCCTAGGGGGCTCATGGTGCAATTACAATAAATAAATGCAATTTAATAGAGTTACTGAATAACAGCAACTCGACAAAAATGAACTATTGAGGGTTTAATTCAATTCAACTTGAAAAGTGCCTATAAGAAGCAAGCATAGTGAAGTCTGCTCATACAGGAAGTCTGGAGGGGAGGGAGAGATCAATGAAAGCAGAGGAAGCACCTTGTCAAAGTATACAATAAAAAAAAAAACTACATGTACATGTTATTCAGATCATTCAAGCAGCAGCTGAACTGATTATCGATGCATCGACTGTTGATCATCCGTCCTTAAATTTCACAAGCTTCTATTTCTTGGTGAATATGCATCATATTAGAGCGGCAGTTTGCATTGATTATGTGGTTATGTATTTATATTAGTGATAGAACGATAGGTATCAGCATGTTGCTAGGATACAAACCTTTCGGCCTCTGGATGAGTCACATCAGTTAACAACACTTTATTTAAATGATCCTGAATTAAAAATGTAATTATTTTTTATTTAAAACGACGGAAGAATGTGACATGAAAATTGGTTATTTTTGGGGTAAAAGAAAGGGAGGACGGAAAAGCGACTTGCATGCTACCCCTTGGCTTCACACTCTCCTGCACTGGCTACCTATTTCTGCTCGCATCCAGTTTAAGACCCTTGCTTTTGCCTATTACTATATTCATCTTAATGCCCCTTCCTATCTCCATTCCCTTGTGTCTCCTTATATTCCTCTCGCCTTCTCTGCTGATCCTCTACAGGCTGACTTGTTATGTCTTCTCTTCACTCTCCTTCCTTCAGTGCTTGCTCCTTCTCTTCCCTTGTCCCCCTGTGGTAGAACCAGCTACCGGTTATCCTTAGGACTGCTCAGTCTTTTACTGCTTTCCGCAATCTTCTCAAAACCCATTTATTCAACCTTTATTTATAAAGCGTCAATTTGTGCAGCGTCCTGACCCTGGACCCTGCGCAGAAGACTGGCAGAGTTCATAGGGGCAGCTTCATCAGCCAGCTCAGCTGAGCCCTCTGCAGCATTGAGCTCCCCACCCTCCCCCTTCTTCACCTGCCTTCCAGCCCGTCACAGGGTATTCCTTGCGCACAGGTTCCTGCCCACCGAACCCGTAGCCACTCACGGTCTCCCTTGAGGAGCAGTAAGTGAACCAGGCACAGCATGCAGGGGAAGGACATCTTGGATATGAAGAGCCAGATGGCTGAGGTCTTTGAGTGTCTGGTCAGGCAGCAGGCTCTGCCCCCTGCGCCTGTCTCAGCTCCGCCCTCAGCTCCTGCCCTGGAACCCTCCCCGCCCTACTGGCGGTTGACGACGTCTTAGACTAAGATGAGGCGATGAGCGAAGAGGACCATGCACACGATTTCCATCGTGGTCTGGGATGGGGACTCCTTGGGGCAGCAGGAGACAGTGGTCCAGGAAGTGACCTGAGATAGCCTCAGAGACTGACGTTACACCTCCGTCAAGCCGCCAACTCACAGCTCTGCTGACCTCCTTGAAAGGCGCTGGGGTGCTAGGACTAGCGCAGTTTCCGCTGATGGACTCCACCATAGTGGCCCTGGTGTGAGCCCCTCCAGTAGTATGTCTGGCTAAGGATCCTATATGCCCTAATGGCCAATGGAGGATCACAGAGGCCCACCTTAAGAAGGCTTATGCAGATGAAGCGCAGATAATGTGATTGGCCAACACGGTAGGTCTCCTAACAGCCTACCTGGATGGCATCCTCCGGTCATGCCCCTCCCTGAGCCGATAGCCTCAGAGCTGCGCCTAGTGTTCAGATTTTAGGCTTCCAGGGACAAGCCTTAGGTAGAAGCCTGGCAGGGCTTGTCCTGGCGCCTAGACAGCTTTGGCTGTCTCAGGCCAGGGTTCCAGATACGGACAAATCGGCTCTGTTGGACGCGGCTATCTCCCCAGGCCATACTTTTGGTCCAGTGGTGGAGGAGATCCTGCAACGCTGCCACATAGAGTGGGAGGCGTCACGACAGGTGGCTGTGATGCTCCCTTCCATGCTCCGGTACAGGACAAGATGAGGTGCTGGCATCCACCTGTAACCACGGTTAACCAGTCAGTCCCACTGCATCGTGTGCCAACCTGAGGCATCACCTGCAGGCTTCCGCGGCAGTCAATACTCGGTGCCGTCTGCAAGGACGGGGAAATGCAGGACGTGGGGCTCCAGCACATCAGCGCCCTGGGAGGCAGTTTCAGAGGAACCACCCCAAATAGCCTCCTGGACAGGCTCCACCACAGCCTCAGCAGCCCCAACAGGGCCCCTGAAGGCTTGCAGCCTCAGACCCATCCCTTCTCCCACCAACTGCAATACTGGCGCAATTGCACCTCAGACTACAAACCAGTTACGTGCTGCAGTTCTGCGTGGGACCTCCTCCCTTTCGAGGGATCACGGTTACATCCGTGAGCAACCATTTCCAGGTCTTGGCTCTCAGGCAAGAAGTAGAAACACTACTTTGAAAGCAAGCCATCAGTCTCGTAGAACATACCTCTCAGCAAGAGGGGTTCTACTCAAGATACTTTTTGGTGCCAAAGAAGGACAGGAGCTTTCGCCCCATCCTAGACCTGAGAAACCTCAACGGTTTCTTGAATGAAAGGAGGTTCCAGATGGTCACACATCGCCACATCCTCCAGTCAGTCTGGCCAGGCAACTGGTTTACCACTTTGGACTTAAAAGATGCGTATTTTCACATCTCTATTCATCCTGCGCACAGGAAATACTGCCTTTCATGGAAGCAGTTTCGATTTTTCTGTGCTGCCATTTGCCTCTCCTTTGCCTCCCGCAAGGGATCAGGGTATTGAACTATGACTAGTTGATTTGCTTCCAGTCACAGGACAGAGCAGTTATCCACACGGCAATCATGACAGAGCATCTGGTGAGACTGGGTCTCACCCTGAACAATGCCAAAAGCCAATTAACACCAGTGCAAAGTATGGTTTACTTGGGTCTCTGGCTGGATTCCCTTACAATGCGAGCCTACCTGTCGGATAACAGAGTGGCCGCCATTTAGAACCGTCTAGCCCTGTTTCAACAGGGATCCACAGTACAGTTAGTGTTGTGTAAAAAACTGTTGGATCTGATGGCTGCAGCTTTATCAGCCATCCCACTAGGGTTTCTCCACATGCACCCGGCCCAGGATGGAAGTAATCCACAACCGTCAAGTGGTAACGACAGATGCATCCGACTTGGGTTGGGGTGCGATCTGGGAAAGCAGAGGAGTCAGCGGATCCTGGTCGGCCGCTGGACATCCCTGCACATAAATGGAGTTGCGAGCAGTCCGTCGCGCTCTCCAGCACTTCCTCCCAGTGCTCCAGAGGAGACATGTCCTTGTCCATACGGACAACATGTCTGTGGTAGCACATGTCCACCACCAGGTAGGACTTCAGTCTCTGGGGTTGCACCACGTAGCGTTTCAGCTGTTGACCTGGGCAAAGAGGCACTTGCTGTTCCTCCGGGCTGTTCATCTCCCTGGAGTGGTGAATTGAGCGGTGGACCTTCTCTCCAGGGAGGGTCATCACCCGTCAGAATGGCGACTCCACCCTCAGGTGATAGAGCGCATTTGGGAACGGTTCGGAAGGGCCCGAGTCGATCTCTTTGCCACAGTGAAGACGACTTATTGCCCCCTATGGTTCTCCCTTCACCCCTCTGGTGGTCCACTAAGTTCAGAGAGAGAAGAAGCAACAGTTCTCCTTGTGGACCGCAGATGGCCCAGAAGAATCTGGTTTGTGAACCTTTGCCAGCTACTGCAAGGCCAGCCCTTGGAGATCCCACTGCTCATGGATCTCCTCAGTAAGACGAGAGGCATTCTCTGGCACCCAGAACCAGCCAGACTCCAACTATGGGTCTGGCCCCTGAACAGGACCATCTGTCCACCTTAGGGCTCTCAGACACATTAATCAGTACATTGCAGAATGCTAGGGCATCCTCCACGAGGGCACTGTATGCCTGTAAGTGGAGATATTTTTAAAATTGGTGTATGAACAGAGGACATGACCCAATTTATTGCCTTGTAGCAACTATCCTACAGTTTCTGCAAGATCTGTTAGAGGAGGGCAGGTCCCCCTTTCAGTGTAAAGTGTATCTGGCAGCTATATCTGCATGCCATGTCCCCACTGACTCTGTTTTCCTGGGCGCTCATATTCTGGGGACCCGTTTTCTAAAGGGTGCTCGGAGGCTACGTCCTCCTAGAAAGGACACCTTCCCCTAGTGGAGTCTGGATGTAGTATTGGAGGCTCTCAATAAGGCCCCTTTTGAGCCTGTACATTCCATAGAGCTGAAATATCTCTCTATGAAGACAGCCTTTTTGTTAGCCATCACCTCCGCTAAGCAGGTTAGTGAGCTACAGGCTCTGTCTGTGCACAGTGCCTGTATGCATATTTGGGATGGTGTAAACAGGGTGCCGTTGCGCACAAACCCAGCTGTCCTCCCTAAGGTGGTTACGGCTTTCCACTTGAATCAATCAGTGGATCTAGAGGCTTCTCCTCCTTTTGCTTCGGAGGAGGATCAGAGATTGAATTTACTCTGCCTGGTTCGGGCATTGAGATGTTATGTGGATAGGACAAGAGTGCTGAGTCAGTCTGACCAGCTCTTCGTCTGTCATGGTGAAAGGACCCTGGGCCCTCTTGAAACAGCGACTGTCCCACAGGATTGTGGACACAGTTTCGACTGCATATACTGCTGCCAGCCTAGCCCCCACCTGGGAGAGTGGCCGTGCATTCGACTAGAGAAGTGGCTACATCATGGGCTCTCTTAAGAGTTGCCTCATTGACTGATATCTGTACTGCGGCTAGCTGGGCTACTCCTCATACATTCACCACGTTCTACCGACTCAATGTGGTAGATCCATCCATGCCTTCATTAGGCACAAGGGTCCTTGAGGTTGCACACTCACACCAAGGAAATTAGTTCGGTGGTAGTGAGACGTCCCTCATCTGCTGTCCGCTCACGCTGCCGATGGCTTTGATATACTTTTCCAAAAGTATTGTTGTTGGTCATCTTTGAATTGAAAGGGAACGATAGGTTACGGATGTAACCCCAGTTCCCTGAAAGAAAAGACGACCAACAAACCTTGTGAGGTCACATCACTCGCATTCGCAGGTTCGATGCAAAAGAGATCTTGGTCTCCGTAGAGTGACTATTTAATCCCTCGGTAGGCAGGACAGAGGACATCACTCTCCGAAGGGACCTATTGGCAGCTCAGACATAAAATGCTCAGTAAATACTTGATTTGTAGCAGGCATATCCCAAAAGTATTGTTGTTCGTCGTCTTCTCTTTCAGGGAACCGGGGATACATCCTTTACCTATCGTTCTTAGATGAGCATTCTGCTGATCAGAGAACGCATTCTCAACCAACTAATTTTCCCTTTTAACTTTAAGGAGGGCTTCCAGGGACAGGCATTATCCAGTTTGGGGAAGTTGTGACAGCTCAATATGGGGGCATGTGACAGAGAGTGAATTAATCCGAGTCAACAATCACCCTCCCGACCTGTGAGGGCACGGTATAACAGGAACAGTGTGCCCCAGACTGGATGGTTTACCCATTCCAGGGTCAGTTGGAAGTCGGACATTCAGGAAGGGGGGCGGAGCCACAATACCAGAAGTCATCGCCTTAATGCGCTAGGTGATGTGTCAGTCATGGATTGGAGGATACATGATTGCACTCGCTACCGAAGGGGGCGTGACTGAGGGTATATCAGGGGATGTAGCCAAGCAATCTATTCTTTTGTTATGGTTACAGACTGACTTGAAAAAAGAGTAAATAGATAAAATAACCGTGAGTGTTTTGTGTTTTGTTTGTTTTGTTGTTCTGTCATTGTTAGACGGCTAACATTAGCCGGGAGCTGTCGCTAAAGACCAGCACTAACCCGGACAGCACTGCACTACTGTTTACTAATAAATTGTATTTCACCACTTGCACCAAAGCACTCACTCTGGACTTGTGATCGTGTTTGTGTTCTGTTTGTGTTTATACCGTGTTTATTATTTTGGGACTGAACTTTGTGGTTTAAACTGTGCAATACACATAGCTGTGTATTGCCAGGGATTACTATTTACAGTCGCCAAATGACCTGGATTGTAAAAACAAATAAAGAATTGTTTGGACCGTGAACTTTGTTGTTTGTCATCTGTTTACACATTGCATCACCTCTACACCTGCGCACGGCAAAGCACTTTGCCACAAGGCAGAAAAAAGAGCTGTTTATAGCAAGGTATATGTCGTTCACAAAGGCATCACATGTTTCATTCCATGTATATTTTTGACATATATGCTGGTACGAACAGAAAATAACAGACCTGTCTTTTGATGTGGAGAACAAAAAGTCGTGACAATTGTTTGGATGGAAACTATGATAATTGCAGTAACTAATGCGCTCTTCCTGTTATAATAACATTTAATGGCACTTTGCACCACACAGATTATTTTGTTTCTATTTTGATTTATTTTTTGTTTCTTTGTTTTTTTTTAATGATTTTATTTAATTTTTTTTTTTCAGAGGCGAGGTGTTTTAAAGTTTTAAGCCAAGGGCCCACTGTGTCTTGGAGAGTATAAGCCAATCATCAAGTACAAAAAATGTAACAAAAAAATACACACCCGGACATTGTGGTTGAATGTAGCTAACATACTGTGTTATTCTGATAGCTTAAAATGTATTTAGTGGTTTAGGCTAAAGCGGGTTGCCACAAAGCTACCACAAAACCCTTTTTCACATTATGACTGTAGTGACACCAATCTGCTCTATAACTGGAGAGCCACACTTAAATATGACCCCTGGGCAAAGATCTTTCTGACACTAGTGGATACGACTTTGACAACAAAAGATGAATTCATATTGAAATGAACTCAGATTTCTTTACTAAAAAGCAAAAGACATGTTCTCTATTACATACCACTGATTAAACCAACAATTACATTGAAAAAGGTTTTGCTCTATGTCTTTATCAGTGTGTCTACTTGAGAATCTTGGTAAAAGGTGACAGGGTCAAGCAGTAGGAAAAACAGGTTACAAAGAAAAGTTCAGTTTAGGTTGTAAAATACCAGTTCATTCCAAATATAGTGCAAGCACTGCACCAAAGCAGCAGCATGAATGAACCTAGTGGTCTGAAGGTCTGGTGTGCTGCCCCACCTTCATTTTAGTACCAAATGCCTCAGGTGGATGAGCTCAAACTGGTTTGTGTATGGTGTTTGTTGAACACACCCAATTTAACAAGGTCTGCAGTGCTATAAAAGCCCCACTACATTGTCTGTGTGAGTGCGAGAGCATTAGCCAAATAATGACCAGCCAATCCCATGGAATCCATCATCTTATACAGGCAGAGAAAAAGGCCAAGGAAAAGCTCGATGAAGCTAAAAAACATAAGTGACTGAGATGAGATTCATGGAGATTATTTAAAAATGTATTTACTTGGTTTATAACATCATTTGTTAGTATGATCAGCAAAAGTAACCAAATAAATAAGTTGTGCACTAGAAAAACTGATGGGCTTCAAATATCTTGCGTAAATCAGGAAGTAATCCAGGAAACACAATGCAGGAAAGGTATTTTAATAGGGGCTATTTTCATCTTGGATATTATATATATATATATATATATATATTGTGATAAATTAGCTACCGGCCCTTTAAGAAAATGGTCGACACATAAGAAATACAATTATTATTATTTATTATTATTATTATTTATTTCTTAGCAGACGCCCTTATCCAGGGCGACTTACAATTGTTACAAGATTTCACATTATTTTTACATACAATTACATTTTTTTTTTACACATTATTTTTACATACAATTACCCATTTATACAGTTGGGTTTTTACTGGAGCAATCTAGGTAAAGCACCTTGCTCAAGGGTACAGCAGCAGTGTCCCCTACCAGGGATTGAACCCACAACCCTCCAGTCAAGAGTCCAAGCCCTAACCACTACTCCACACTGCTGCCCCAGGATCCTTAGCGCTGGCTAGAGTAAAGGGCGGGGTAACCTGGGGATAAAAGGAGGAAGTCAGTGGAACAAAGGTGGGTGGTTTGGCATGGTGAAACCTGTTGTGTTGTGTTGTGTTGTGTTGTGTTGTGTTGTGTTGTGTTGTGTTGTGTTGTGTTGTGTTGTGTGGAGAACAAAGAAAACTCTGGAACTTTGAGTTGGAACGCTGAGATATATGGGTATGTACCACCTCCACAAAAGTATTTGTGTATTTTTTGTAATGAAGTGTATTAAGAGTTATATTTTAGCAGCGAGGGAGTGTAAATGCTGCAATAGTAAACAAAGCCGAAAGACACGCTGACGCCCATGAGGGGATGCTCTGGAATATTCCAGTAACTTACCTGTACGACTTGAACACCTGAAAAAGAAAATAAACGAACTGTGAGTTAAAGCAAAACATTTCTGAACCCAGAAATATATGGACTATTTTTATTTTGTTTACTGTGTACTTCCTGTCATCCAATAAAATCACATGGCCAAAAGGCTGAACAACACTTCTGTTTCTGGTCTGCCGGGAAATCACCACAAACAGGGCTAAAAGCTCACACTATATATCAACATAATGCATAATGCAGTATCCTTTTCAAGATACATTTTACCAAGTTTAATTATACTGTTCATGTTCATGTTCATCTTCACACGTTACACAATACTACTGTATCATACATTCCTCTATATATCTTTTTATAGGTGCATTAGGGACAGGTTTTTTTATGCATTGCTTGATGAATAGGTATAATGATCTAAACTATCCCCTGGTGAGCACTTTGTGTTATATCTTTGAGCTGAACACACTTGGCATTACTACAAAAAAAATTTTTTTGAAGCATGTTGTGGCAGTGTGCCCCGCCCCTGTGTGTATTTTATGTTCATATGTTGCGTGTGGTGTGTTAATGTTGGTGTATATGTATTGGTGCACAGGATATAAATGGGTGTGTGTAGCATGAGTGATTTAAAATATATAGTTGTATTTAGGCATGGGGACTGCACAATCACTTCACGTGCAGATAAAGTATGTAATAGTATGTGAGCACGGGATTGCATAAATTATTTCACATGCCGAGATTCAAGTGAATGTTTAATTAGTAACTGGATCTCGGCACACCTGTGTATATATAGAGGCACGAAGCACTCACTCGGGGTTGCTTGTTCAGGGAAAAAGAATGAGAAAAATAATTAAAATAATAAAAAATAGGAGAAAAATAATTAAAATAATAGCAATTGCTACTTTCTGCTGGAGGACCAGCACAGTACTTTGTTTGTCGAGTGTTTGTCCCTGTTTGTTTAGTTGGTTTCAGTTTTTTTAATAAAAGCACCGCAGCTCATTCATTCACCAGTCATCCGCAGTATTTGTGTCTGTCTTCCTGGTCTGACGTCACCACCACAAGCTATCCGTGACACATGTATATCACTATTTTTATATTTTAACCAGAATAATCCTGGTTTCTGTCGTGAGGTAGACATGCAGTAAAAATACGACTTTGGCTATGAGGCCGCCTTCATGATAATTAAAGCAGAAACAGTACAGAAGGTTTATTTATTTTTTTATTTTTTTACACTCATTTTTGGAGACATACAAGTGGGGTGTAATATGCATGTTATTACATTTAGATTTTTATGTTTTTTGCAGGTCTGAGACTAAAATATAAAGCCCTCCCTTCCCTACATACTTTAAGAAACCAAAAAAATGAATTTACTATGGAGCCAAAATGTAGGCCTCTTGGAGATAGAGCCTTATTTTCCAAAGCCACCATGGTAATAATATGTACCTTGGTAAATGTGCAAATTATACTGTACAACCATAATCGATGTGCTCTAAAAATGTGGATAATCCCAGTATGTGCCCTATTTTGAGACAGATAGATCTATCTATCTATGTATCGATCAATATACAGCACTCCAGCTAAGGTTTTGTGTCATTGAGTAATTTACTCTCCATACACTGTGCATAAGATGTATTTTGGGTGAATAAAATGCATTTCCAATAAATACAGTACATACTTTATCAATCAATCAATTAATCTTTATTAATACTAACTTATGGGGTGTGCATTAATTACAGCCTTACATTTTAACTGTAATATTACTTTGAAATACTGTACAAAACTCCAGTCTTACAATAAAAACCTCAATTTGCTTATTTTCAACTTGAAAAAATCCAACAATATCTTTTTTTACAGCCGTTTTGGTCTTGCCTTAATATTATTATTATAGTTTGAGAAGTTGCTGCTCTCGATGTAGTTAGCTGCTGCGTTCACCGAGTCTCCCTCCCACTGGTACGAGGTTGTTACTGTTTTTTTGTTTTATGTAAATCTTCCTTTCCCTGTCTCTTGTGCTCTCCCTTTCCTAATCAACAGAAAAGTCCAGAATTTTTTTTTTAAAACTGTACTGATCCTGCACTAATGCAATAAAGAAATGATAATATTGATATTCCTTATCGATTGCCTTGCCATAATAATAAAGCATCCTGACTCTCTCCAAACACATAATATTGTATTTATTACATAGATTTACCTTCAAGAAATTCTGAAGATCAGCAGTCGCTTATTCACCAGTTACAAACACGCCTTGCAAGAGAGTGGATTCAACTGTACCTTTTTATTATTATTTTATTTTAAAAAAAAAAAGTATTAATAGAAAACCGGATTTATTGATCACGTGTACAGTGTCCATTTTAGGACATCCTCAGTTCTCACCCCTCTTCGAGTCAATCCTCACCCCTCCTCAAGTCAGTCGTCACCCCTCTTTGAGTCAATCCTCACCCCTCCTCGAGTCAACCGTCAGGCATCAATTTATTTATTTATTTATTTCGGGGAGAGTGATGGGTTGGACAGAGTCATCTGAATCACCCAATCAAACAAGAGCAAAAAAACTTTCGGTGCTTCCATTGGATGAAACAGATGTGAATGTAGCTGCTGATTGGTGCATGCGTTTTTACCTTTCTTCAGCATTTAATATGCATACTGTAAACATTTTTAAAACTACTTTAAAATTTACAGTGTGCAATTTCATTATTTGATTTTTTTTGGATTTAAATTGTAAAGCAAATCTTAGCATACGACATCAGACACAACTCTCCTTTGACTTAATTGTCAACAATGCAGGACATTGTTAGTCAATGAGCAAACTGGGGCAGCAGTTTTATAAGCAAAGAGCTACTCAAGTCTTGTGAGCCTTTGTCTGTTCCTTGTATGGTAAAGCAAGAGATGTTAATGAGTGCCGTTACAAACTCTTCTGCAGCAGAAATCTTCAGAGCAACCAGTTACCACCATGCAGCGCTGCATTAAAGAAGCACATACAAAGGCAAACTACCAGGCTGCCAAATGGAGACATGCACTGGAAGCCAAACCAACTATACCAGACCCTGTTGGAAAATGGGTGGCCTGTGGCTGAAGGGGATTTCACTTTCAATTTGATAGATATCTTGCCTGCTCCAAATGCCCTCCTGGAGCTTGTTAACTGCGGCTGTTCAGGGAAATGTAATGGAATCCGTTGCTCCTGCATCAACAATAAACTGGATTGTATAGAACTCTGCAAGTGTTGACAGAGCTGTGAAAACTCTACACATTGCCAAACTGACAGAGAATCTGAGGATGACAGTGATACTGACAAAAAAAATCTAACTTTGTTTTCCCACCACTGCAATCCTTCTCATTTTTTTTAAAGATTTGTGATCAGAAGACAGTTTGTACGCCAATTATGGGGCAGAATAATCTGCATCTGAGAAACAAGGAGGGTGGATAGTCTACTCCACCCCCACTCCCTCACAAAAATAAAATAAAATGAAATAAAATGTTATTTATAACGTGCCATTCACACCAAAGGCATCTCAAGGCGCTGTACAGCAACAACAATCCATAATCAAATACAATCCAAAAAGCACAACAATGTTTAAAAAGACTGTAAAGGCACACTAGGATAGAACAGCCAATGTATAGAAGTAAGACTTAAGTCTAGATTTAAAAGCTGTAACAGTCCCTGCCTCCCTAACAAAGGTAGGAAGGGCATTTCATAACTGTGATGCTCTGTGTGAGGAAGCCTTTCCACACCTTTTAATTTTACTCACCCACATGGGGTGAGTAACTCTTGTAAATAAACAGGTGCCAAGCCATTCTGGGTTTTATAGGTTAGCAGCAAAATCTTAAAATCAATTCTAAACTCCACGGTAGTCAATGTAAAGAAGCCAGAACAGGGGTAATGTGTTCCCTTTTGCTAGTTTTAGTTAGGATCCTAGCGGCGGTGTTTTGGACAAGCTGGAGTCGAAATAGCACACTTTTTGGGATACCAGAGAGGAGTGCATTACAGTAATCCAATTCTGGATGATACAAATGCATATATAAGTCTTTCAGCATCACATATGTAAATTATTTGTCTAATGTTTGCAATATTTTGCAAATGATAGTCGGAAACTTTAGTAACTTCTCTAATATGTTTCTCAAATAACAGAGTGGGGTCAAAAGTAACAGTTCTTTATATCTGATCTAAGACCTGAATAGAAGTTACTAAGCTCAGGCTTTTGTAATACCACATCATTTGTTTTTTGGAACCCACTAACATAACTTCTGTTTTTCTGAGTTCAGCAACAGAAAATTCTGAATCATCCAGCACTTAATATCTGCTAGACAAGCTGTACGTAGCCCACCAGCTCAAGTATATCCTGGCTTTACGGACAAATAAAGCTGTGTGTCGTCCGCATAACAATGGTAATTCACCCCATGTCTACGGATAACGTCACCCTGAGGAAGCAGATATAGTGAGAACAGTGGACCCAAGATAGAGCCCTGTGGGACCCATATAGGGCATCAGACCTTTCAGATGTGTCCTCCCCATAAGAGACAAACTGGAATCTGTCTGCTAGATAGGACTTAAACCACGAAAGAACATTCAGACAGTCCCACAGTGTATTCAAGGCGCTTAAGTAGAATGGAGTGGTCTATAGTGTTGAATGCGGCACTTAGATCTAAGAGAACTCATACTGAAGGAGAGCCCAAGTCAGAGCAAAACTTTAAGAGCAGGTCATTAACAACTTTTACAAGGGCTGTTTCGGGGCCATGAGCCCTACAGAATCCAGACTGGAATTTCTCCATGACTCCATTTAGAGTGATATATCTATCTAGTTGGGTTGCAACTACTCTTTCTAAAATTGTCTAAAAAAGGTAGATTTGAAATTGGCCTATAGTTAGTAAGGACTTGAGGAGCCAGGTTGTGTTTTTTTAAGTACTGGTTTTACCACAGCTACCTTAAGTGCCAGTGGAACTGTGCCTGTCGAAAGTGAGCTATTTACAGTTTTTAAAATGTGGTTGCTAACAGTATTAAAAAATATCTTTTGAGAGTGTAGTAGGAATTGGGTCTCGGGAACAGGTAGTGGTTCTCATCTGCTTGACTATTGTTTCCAATTCATCTAAGGTAATTGGAGAGTCCTGCACACACACTTGTATGAAAAGAAGATTCACAATTCAGTGTTGGTTTGGAACTGGAGGACAACACCGTTTCATAGATTGTGACTCCTTTATTTATTTTGATCTTGATACTGCCTTAAATGACCAGATTGTTTAAATTAATTTATCATTATTAACAGCTTTATTAATAAACGTACACATTTTTTTGTTTAAAACCAGAGCATCCTGCTTTTACTGTCTTTACTTACCAACCAAAGTTACCAGCAAAAAACCTAAAATCAGGATAAGTATCTTTATGTTTATAAACATGATAAATAACCCTTGTTTAAAGTGTAAGTAGTATGTAAAATATTTTTTTTCTGACAACATATAAATATTGTACATTATAATACCTTTCTAAAATACCAAAAAACAACGCAATCTGGCAACTGCTGCCGGTGACGTCAGTTTGAGAACAAACAGGCTGTGTACTGCAGAAGGCCGCATTGGATCCGGCTTGTTTAACAAACAGTGAAGGTATTTTGTTCTCTACTGTAGGGTTGGAACAATAATCACCAAAATCGATAATCACGATAATTTTTTTGCAGAGAATTTTATTGCGTTGAAAAATTATCAATAATCATAATTATCGTCCGTGACCCAATAAAGCAGGAAGCAGCACTGAACTGTTTGCTTGAGGCGAAAACATGATCTGTGTGAGCACTGCGTACATTTGGAAGTTACAGAAAGTATTGGAAGCAGTGTGGAGTAGTATTGGAAGCAGTGTGGAGTAGTAGTTACAGAAAGTATTGGAAGCAGTGTGGAGTAGTGGTTAGGGCTCTGGACTCTTGACCGGAGGGTTGTGGGTTCAATCCCCAGTGGGGGACACTGCTGTTGTACCCTTGAGCAAGGTACTTTACCTAGATTGCTCCAGTAAAAATCCAACTGTATAAATGGGTAATTGTATGTAAAATAATGTGATATCTGTATAATGTGAAATAATGTATAATGTGATATCTTGTAACAATTGTAAGTCGCCCTGGATAAGGGCGTCTGCTAAGAAATAAATAATAATAATAATAATATTGATTTTAAACAATATGCTTAGGCTTTTAACTTACATCATGGTCGTTTTTGAACATAAAACACAAATAGTGTTTGTAAAATAAAAATAAAACGCTAGCTCACTCTAAAATTACTGTAGAAAAGTGGAACTTAAATGTAAATTAAATAAAAGAAAACAACAAAAAACGCAACCATATGGTAAACATTTAGTATAGCCTAAACACCATGTTGCTGCTTTATTTTAAACTACAATAAAGAGTACTACACTGCAGCCTTTGCACTGCATGGGGAACAAAAACAGGTGCTCAGCACCCTCGTATATATCTATCTGTTCCCATGGCGTTGCTATTGTAAAAAAGGGTAGTAGCATAAATAGAAGAGAGTTAACTTTTAATAGAAGGGTGGGTGGTTTATTTTATTGAACTGTGTGAATTCTATATTCAGAGACACACACACACAGTTTGGTTCTCTTCATGGAAGTTTTGCCACACAAGTAAAGA
Organism: Acipenser ruthenus; assembly: GCF_902713425.1. NCBI lineage: Eukaryota > Metazoa > Chordata > Actinopteri > Acipenseriformes > Acipenseridae > Acipenser > Acipenser ruthenus. The sequence goes on along the minus strand of NC_081200.1, from coordinate 29,239,047 downwards.
AAACAAATGCTTCCAGGCAACGTTAGCAATTTTTTTTTGTTATATTAATACATTTGGTGGCACTTTTTTTTTTTTATGAAAGTAAACATTCTTGAATAACATAAATGTTTAAATAAGAAAAACATATTAGTTTATTTGTTACTTCTGCCAGAGCAGAAGTTCTTTTCGGTGAGATCTACAAAAAATACATTCAGTTCTGCATTTCTCCCTGAGCAAAGTTGCTGAAGTATGAAGTTCATTTGATGAACGTAGCAATGAACAAAATGTGCGTAGGGGTAGACCTCTTTCATCAGAGTTTGTACTCCACATATATTTCCACTCATTACTGCAGTACCGTCGTAGGTATGAGTGATCAGTTTGTCATGCAATTTCAGTGGCTCCAAAACCTATTTTACAGTATTGGATAGACCTTCTGCAGTTTTACTATTAATTTCAACAAATTCATACTTGCCAAAATTTGGAAACTGTTCAGCGGGATGCTTCTCTCCGGGGGGGGGGGGGGGGGGGGGGGGGCTTCGGGCATAGGCATCATACACATGGGAGGAGTCATACACAAAAAACACTCATTATCATATAATAGACGTATCCCCCCAGCTCAACACGACATGAGCATGATGCCAGTAAAAATAGACATAATGAAGCGTTCTTACCTTTGTTAGTGATCAGCAGATGTGTCACCCGCATGAAGAGCACAGCGTGTGGTTTTCACTAACTACTGTGCAGAATAAATGATTTTTTCCTATGCATCGGGACAAGGGACATTTGCTAGGAAATCGGGACTGTCCCCATCATATAGGGACTGTTGCAAATTCCAAAAATCTTTCTTTCATCTCATTGTTGGGCAGCAGGTAATGCAGTACTACAACCATTTGCACAGCAACAAATGTAGTTTCAGAGAGTTCCTGATTAATTTCCTCCCTGTACACCTAAAACATGCAATCTAACAGCTAATTTTGGATGTTTTTGGATGTCCCTTTAAATACGGTTGCATTTTCGTTTTCAAATTGTTTTGAAAATGCTGTCGTTACTACTTCCAACTTAAGCCTGACTTAAAAGTAAATTCCACGCCAATAGCACCAAAGCAAAAGCATCTGTGGCATATTAACGACCGTGTTGCGACGAGGCTCAGCAGAGAAGGGAAATTGCCATAGTTTCACGTGTTGGTCTTTGCATTCTATAAGCAAAAATGTCAAGAAAAAAAATTACAGATCACAAAATACACACACTGCTGTCTCTATATAAAGAGAACAAGGAAATTCTTAATTCTAAGCTTAACACAACACTTTTGTTTGCTCAAACATTTCCAATGTCCAAACCAATGTACTATTCCACCGATCTTTGGCTTTTGCTGAACTAAATGTTATTTTTACAATCATGGCCGGCCTTAGGGGTAGACAACGTGGGCAGTCATCCAGGGCACCGCGGTTTGTGGGTGCCGCACCATGAGTTAAAAATACAAATAAACAAAAAAAAAAGACTTTTCAAAGAGTTCAGTGTAACTTACTGATGCCCGTATAATAGCATGTGCGATAACGTCCGAATAAGCAATCATCCCTTAAGTATTTTTTTTCCTCTAGAGGGAGCTACAGTTATTCTTAATAGAAAAAATAGCCTCGTTCTTGCTCAGAATAAACCAGAAGTCAAGAGTTTATGATATTATCACAGTTGCAGACAACATTAGCCTACATTACATTAGCAGGCCTCTGCTACATAATAACAGGAAACAAAATGTCGCACTTACCTAAGAAGAAGATGTCAGGGGCGCAGAACAGGAAACAAAAAGCTGACTTAATGACTTGCAATGAAGAAAGATGCAGACACAATGAAAAAAATACTTAAAATCTGTAAATGACCAACTGTGCAGTAGAGAGACGGTCACAGCTGAGATATCAGGTGAAAATGATAATCCACAATGCAACTTTCCAGATATATCGCATGAGAAACAAAGAGACCCAGACGATAACAGAACATCTTCATCCAGACAGGAATAATGACGATGCCTCTGCGAGTGCCACTACTAGTGATGGAGATGAGGCGATTCCCATTACAGGTGTTAGTGATGCACTTTCTGATCCTGCTTTATGGCCCACTCTAACACCCAAAATTCGAGATCTGCTAGTGACCAACAGTCCTCCAAAAGTAAAGGAGTTAGATTTTCTTCTGGATGAGCAGAATCGTCATTTTTCTATTGCTTTTTTAACAGAAAGCTTGTAAATGGCGAAGTTCTGAAGCAGCCCTGGCTGCTTTACTCTGAGTCAATTGATAAGGTTTTCTGTTTCTGATATGGAGCTTCAGCATGTCATTAAACAAGAGACAAAGCACTGGGAAAACGATTTACAGAAGCTCATGACAATAATGCTCTCTCTCTAAAAATAACCTGGCTTTTGTAATGATTGGCTATCTGGAGTGCCAGGCAAATGCATAATCTACCATGTTTAATTGTCACCAATCCACTACTAGGACATAGTAATTCACTTGTCTATATGTGACACCACTATACCCAAGATATGACCAGGGAATAATAATAACTGTTTGTAACTGAAAAAATAAACAGGACAGAGGAGGAAAAAACAGCTAGAGAAGAACCATATAGTCCTCAAGCATTTATTGCGCTCTACAGTTAACAAGCAGACCTCTTGGTTAGCGACTGAGTTGCACAAACAAGTTAATTAAAATATACTGTAGTTAATTACATCACTTGACCAATCATACTATTAATTGGTTATATTGCGCCCAATAAATAAATAAATATATTGCACAATTAACAGTAACTAATATATATATATATATATATATATATATATATATATATATATATATATATATATATATATATATATATACACACTGTATATATATATATATTATATATATTATATATATATATATACAGTATATATATATATATAATATATATGCACAGTTAATAAACTCATTACATATTGCACATAAATAGCTAATTAAATATACTGCACATAATAAGTTTTAGTTAAATAGATAGCATAAGAGATTAGTTAATCATCAATTAAATAAACAAATAAATAACACAGCTATCTAATGATTTGTCTCAAACTGACAATTTAAATCACAAGCAGCATCTCAATTTCAAAATTCCAAGTGATCAATTAATCATGATTTAGGAAAGACCCTTCATTATGCTATATTGTTTATGATTTGTCCTTAATTAACACTACTGCCACTATTCTCAACTTACAATATTCAACAAAAACTAGCGTCGAAGGCCCATTTACGCTATGCATATAAAAGAAAACTATATAGCATAACTAACCAATTACAATGCATTGCAATAATAGAGCATGGTTTACAATTACATAAACTGTAAACCAACAAAACAATAATTAATGTTGCGCAAGAGTTCCAGCACGTTTGTCCAAATAAGCAGGAGAAATGAAAGAAAAGGAAGTAAAGTGCATCTGTGCATAGGAACAAATTGAAGTAGATTATTTCTATTAGTTTTAACATACATGTCAACATTAAGTTATCAAAATAAGGGAGATATTGCATGGTGTCTGAAATAGTTTTTTTAAATGAATGAATAGGTTTATGCTGCCATTAACAGAGCAGTTTTATTTTATTTTCAAATAATGTTTACTTTATGAAAAAAATGAATAGTTTAAAATAACTGTGAAAAAAAAAAAAAAAAAAATTAACTTTTATTACAGAGTAAATATGTTTGTCCCAGGTTTGGGTCACATCAGAGGCAACCAAAATTCATAGCCATCAAATTCAAACATTCTCTCTACCCTTGAGGCTTTGGTTATAAGCATAGGTTGCAGATTTGGCAGCAGCCAGTACTTTGTAGAAGGACAATATTTGTGTGCCGATTCAAGGTATTTAATTTTGCAAGACAGTAGAGCGCATACAGTAGAGTTATCCAGGTTCATCCTGTTCTCAGTTACAATCTTCCTAACCATGCTGACATTTCTCTCACTGCTTGCACTGCTGTGAGAGATTCAAAGAAGTGCCTTCATTAATGATGACAAGTGCTTAAATCTTGCTTGCTTTCCCACAACTCCCCAGAATCTGTCTACTTTCCCTTTTTGGGCATATCTTATCTGGAACTCAATCATTTCATCTCTCAATCTGTCTACTTCAATTTTCAGCTGTGGAAATGTCTCTTCTAACTTCACCACTGCAAATAAAAATACAGAAATCTTAAAATTAAAAACCCAGAAGCTGAAATAATGTTCAGTGTCACAGGATGCAAAGCAACTTGAAATCCTTGAAGATGGATAAAAAAAACTAGTGTTATTGTACTTAGTGAAAGATAACTTCTAATCAGATATGACTGCAACAATTAAAAACTAAAGTAAAGATTAAGAATTGTATTCCAGCAGGATTGGAATTTACAAGAATGCTTCATTTTTTTTTTACTCGAGTAGGACATACATCTTGGGAAGCCAGTGTAAGAAATGTAAGAAATGGGCTTGTTACCAGAAGGTCCCCGGTTCAAATCCCACCTCAGCCAGACTCATTGTGTGACCCTGAGCAAGTCACTTAACCTCCTTGTGCTCCGTCTTTTGAGTGAGACGTATTTGTAAGTGACTCTGCAGCTGATGCATAGTTCACACACCCTAGTTTCTGTAAGTCGCCTTGGATAAAGGTGTCTGCTAAATAAACAAATAATAATAATAAAAAAAAGCCAAAAAACATGCCAAATCAACATGAAATAGTTTTAAGACAGTTTGGTGTCAATGCAATTGTCAGTATTGGGGGGGAAAAAGCTATAAAAAAAGAATAAAAAAAAAAAAAACAGTTTATTTTCTCAAACCAGATGTAGATTCGGCAGCAAAACATCTCCCCGGGTTCCACACGTGCTCCAGCCACAGTCCTCACCACAACACTGCAACACAGCTCACTCAAATAGTTCTTTATTTTTCTTTACTCTATTTTAAAACATCCAACAGCTATACTTGCACAACTAAACAAAACGCAGCTAAGCTTGTTGTCTTCAGTAGCGAGCCGCTGTATTTTCAAAACTTCTTTTTTTTCTTTCTCCATCTTTCTCTTGCTCAGCTCAACCACACCTCCCAGCAACACACCTTCCAAACAACATCTCCTCCCATCATGCAACAGTGCTAGCTTTATCCCCTGACCTTGGAATCCCAATGTTACATGATTTTCTCTTTTTTTCTTAAAGGAAACAAATAATATATAGCCAGGAAAACCAACACATTTACCTATCATCACACTTTCTGAGGCTCATCTGACAAGCTCTTCACTGTGAATAATGGAAACTTCCTTGGTTTAGTGGAGTTACTTGGGAAATACGACAAAGTACTGAAGGAAAATTTGCGACTCATTCTTTCCAGATCGCTACTGCGGGAAAACAATTCAGAATGAGATGATTGAATTATTGGTTAAAGAAAGTGCTGCAAGGCATTCTTGAAAGGTTTTTCTATAATACATCAATGTATTGAACAACCTCAACGCTCCAACAAAATGAAAACTTTAATGATTTCTAATAATCCATTTCAAAATAAGCAACTGTTCTTTAATGGCCACAATGTGTAGCGCTGTGGGGAAAAAAAAACACAATGAAAACTAATAGATGGAGACACCGGGTGATGGGAAACAAGAGGTTTATCATTAAGATTAAGTTTTCAGTACTGAGCAATAAATACAGTAACACATACAGTACATGTTACAATTGACATTGGTGGATCTGCCTGCATCCAGGTTTCATTGCTCCATTGCTCTGCGGTACAAAAAAAATAATTAAACTCTGAAGCAGTAATGCTAAACAGATAGCACAAATGAAAATTGCAATTAAGTTCAATTAATTTCTCTAAAAGGAAGATCCTTCAGAATTGCTTGTAAATGAAGAATATCATGGCTAAGCGACAGTTCCATTGTGTGTGTTCGATGTCATTGTTCATACTGATAATTTCTTCCATAGTATTGAAAGATCAAAAGACAGTGTAAAGTTTACCACATTTAAAAGATCAGATAGCATATGCATAGCAATGTGTCTTTTAGAGCTGACTGTTTAAAGTGAATGTGACACTTATCTAGATTGTCATTCTTGTTCGTTTCTACTTGTTTTTTGGTGATCCACTCATAGTTCACTTTAAAGGAGTGCCAAAATAGTTTCAAACCCATTTTCTTTATACTACTACCATTCTTGCCTTTATGTTATATGTATTGTAGACATAAAGCAAAGGAAATAGTGTTTTTTAACTTCTGAATGCAAGAAGGGCTTGTGTGGGCAGAGTTCCTATGCCAATCAGGTTTTAGATTGAAAATTTGAGGGTGCCTGTATTAAGATCCATCCATACACTACAAATGTCTACCAGATCCACCATTAGTTCTGTTTGACTTGTAGAACAACATGGCTGCCAAGGGACCATATTGAGATAGTTTTTAGAAAACCATTTCATAGTGGGACATGGCTTGCCCCATGAAATCCATGAAAAAAAAACTGAAATATCCCACTGGCAGACTTTTAGTATTTCATTTGTAAAAGTGTCAAAGTGTTTTACATGTTATTTCCATATTACTTCATTAATCTCCAGTGATCGTGCAATTCACTTAGGTTATTCTTCTATCTAGACAGCAGTTGTTACATTTGGAATTTAAATGCATATGATTGGCAGTGGTTTGAGGACATCCTGTTCCATTTTTGTGCCAAACACATGCCTTCATACAAGTTTGTTGGAACCAGCAAGTTACACCTGCAGTGCTAACAACCATTCGATTCAGTTCTGCTTTTAAACCTGCTGTAGTCTGATGGTGTCTTGAAGGGAGAAGGAAATCTATTTGTTTCTCTTTCATTTGATATGACTAAATTTCAATTCTAATTGGCTTGGTTTATGTGATATAGCATTACATCAGGATAATACTCTACTTGCAATGCATTAGTAAGACCTCATCTAGAATATTGTGTTCAGTTCTGGTCACCTCGCTACAAAAAGGATATTGCTGCTCTAGAAAGAGTGCAAAGAAGAGTGACCAGAATTATCCTAGGTTTAATAGGCAGGTCATATGCAGACAGGCTAAAAAAATGAATTTATTCAGTCTTGAAGACTACGCAGCGATCTGACTCGATCATTCAAAATTCTGTCAACCCAAGGGACTTTTTCGACCTGAAAAAAGAAACAAGGACCAGGGGTAACAAATGGAGATTAGATAAAGGGACTCTGAATAAACTTATAAAAAAACAGAAACTAGAATCACTATTTATTCTCTACTGCAGCTCTCAGCAGTAGAAAAAGCTCCCCAGCTATGCTCAGCTGTTCAGCAGCCCCAACCAGACAGAAGGCAGCCTGTGTCAGAGCAATACATCCTGACAGCTAGCACTTCAAAACAGCAGGAAGCTGCTCCAGCCAGAACAATCCAACAAGAGCACTGCCTGATTTTTCAAGAGATTAAAACTTTTATGCAGCCATTTGCCGACACATTATCCTCAGTCAATCCCAAACTGAGTTATTTAGATTAAAAAGGGTGTCTAACATTGAGCAAGAGAAGCAAACTTCAGCTCTTTCAGTTTTCTCCTCCATTCCTGCAGTAATAGCTCCAGTCGCAGTGACAGCTACTTCCAGTTCAGCTCTAACTTTGGTCCCTTCAGAAGATCCTCCCGTCTTCAACACCGCCTCCTCAACCACAGCCAGGCATCATTCAATATCCCCGCAAATTCGGCGCAATATAATTGAAGGTAAAGACATTAATCTTGTTTCATTACTAATGGCGACATCAGAATTCCTGGATCATAGAGTAGTGGATTGCAGACATCTGTCAGTAACATTAAAATCCAGAGACCCCAGATTACTTAAAAACCTAACATTGGGGGAATTCGTCCTTGCTTTCTCCATATTTAGAGATGTGCTATGTTCAGTATATCCTAACCGCAGAGCTGAATTAGACCCCTACGAATATTACATAGTGGAACTCTCTGTCAGATACGGAGGTAATATGTTGTTCGAGTACCATAAAGCCTTCTCGGCAAAAGCAGCAGCTATATTGGCATCTGATAATCACATCATCAGTTGGGCACAACCTGATCCTGATTTGTTTAACAGGATTTTGGCAGTCTCAGAGCTAACGCATGTGGGGTCCTCGCTTCCACAGGTCACTCAACATTATTATTTGTTTATTTAGCAGACGCCTTTATCCAAGGCGACTTACAGAGACTAGGGTGTGTGAACTATGCATCAGCTGCAGAGTCACTTACAATTACATCTCACCCGAAAGACGGAGCACAAGGAGGTTAAGTGACTTGCTCAGGGTCACACAATGAGTCCGTGGTTGAGGTGAGATTTGAACCGGGGACCTCCTGGTTACAAGCCCTTTTCTTTAACCACTGGACCACACAGCCTCCTATGGGGTTATATAACATCCCTCTGCCCTAAGCATCAACTTCTAAAGCAGAATCTGGTACCACCTCTCATTATTCAAATGGATCCTCATTTCCCAATCCTATACATTCTTCAGCTCCTCCCGATCAATCCACAAGACAAGACAAATACGGGCGCAGAATCAGATTTGCAGGAGGAAGACAAATTTGCAATAACTTCATCACTGGTTTTTGTTCAAACAGGCAATGTAATTTCATTCACATGTGCAGTACTAGTGGAGATGCTCACGCCAACACAATCTGCCCTTTAAATCGCAAGTGACTTTCTCCGATGCTCAAAGTCACTACTCCCATAAACATTCCGGCATTATGGAAATAATTACAGAATCTTCCTGACATAAATTTCACCAATTACTTAATTGACAGATTAAAAAATGTTTTTACCAGTCTTCCTCCTTTCAAAGCAAAAATCTTCATTCAGTTCAATCAGTCAGTTCAATCTCTCATTGAAAAAGAAAGTAAAAAAGGCTCTGGAGTCGGCCCATTTTTAGCTCCTCCTTTTCCAGTCTACAGAATTAATCTCATTGCCATTGCAATCAGAAAATGTCAGGCAAAAAGCATCTTATAATTGATTTATCAGCACCACGGGGTTCAAGCATCAGCAGCATCAACTCACTTATTCCTCAAGATCAATTTTCTCTTCATTATATCACTATTTCAGATGCAATTCACTCAATTAAATTAGCAGGTCAATGGTTCTTGGCTAGCAAAAGCTGATACATTAGATGCATTTAAAGTAATGCCAATCCATCTTTCTCTTCGCCATCTGTTTGGTATATGCTGGGAAGGAAAGTTTTACTTTGCCACTCAATTAACTTTCGGCTGCCACAGCAGCCCAGAGATATTTGACACCCTGTCAGAAGCATTATGCTGGATCCTTCTCAATACCTACCATGTTCCATTTCTGCTCTACCTGCTTGATGACTTTCTGTTGATCTCCCCTCCATCAGATCCGCCAGCAGACGCAATTGCTAATCTTAAGAGTTTATTTTTAGAAGTTGGTGTCCTGCTCTCAGAGGAAAAAACAATCGTCCCCTTTCATTCTCTGGAATGTCTCGGAATCATACTGGACATGGAAAAATTCGAAGCCAGCCTCCCAGAGTCCAAACTCAATCACATTCGTTTTCTTATCCAAAACTTTCAGATCAGTAAAACAATCAGAAAACGCGCACTGCTTTCATTGCTGGGTCACTTCAACTTTGCAATTCGTATTATTATCCAAGGGAGGACATTTATATCTCGATTACTTGCTCTTGCATCAACAGCAAAAAACTTGGACTCCTACATAAATATTTCATCAGAAGCTAGGAAAGATATTAAAATGTGGTCTGCTCTTATTCAGCACTGGAATGGCTTGCCCACGTTTTATGACGATTTCATCTCAGCACCGCACAACATGGCTTTGTTTACAGACGCATCATCTCTCGGATTCGGAGGTCTTTTAAACAATTAATGGTTTTCCAGTATATGACCCCAGGAAATTGAAAATCTATCTCTACATTTAAAATCCACAGCTCTTCTCGAAATTTACCCAATAGTTGCATCATCCAAGCTATGGGGTTCTCTGGTCTAAGAAACCGATATTATTCTACTGCGATAACATAGCTACAGTGCATTTCATAAATAAAGGCCGTTCCAGTTGCCCTCCCAGCTTGCAGTCACTGCGGTAGTTAGTATAGATTTCCGTATCCAACAATTTTCTAATACAAGTTCGCCATCTACTGGGCGTATTTAATAATGCAGCTGATGCTCTCTCTCGTTTACAGATATCCAAATTCCACAGCTTGATTCCTACAGCTCTGCCATCTCCAGCAGCAACTTCTCAGTTCAACCAGCTGATTTTCAACTGAATCCAACTATCAATAAGCTACTTTATTCAGCATAAGATTACATGGCTTCAGCTCTTGCCCCTTCTACTAGATCCTCGTACTCTACAGGTTGGGCTTGTTATGTAACCTTCTGCTCCCAAAACAGGATCAATCCTACTCCTTTTAACCAGAATTGGATCATGGCTTTTATAGTTCATACAAAGGATTCTCTACATCTGGCACCAGTTACAATTAAATCCTATTTGTCAGGAATTCAACACCAATTTCGCTTGATGTCTATTTCTTCTCCAACCATACTATCAATCCCAGCCATTCGTCTCCTCCTGCGAGGAATTTCTAAGAGTTCTCCAGCTGCATCTTCCACTCATCGGCACATTCTCTGTGCACATTCTTGGCAACATGATTTCAATTCTCCAACAAGGCTGTTTTTTTCTAACTGATGATCTAACAATGGAAGCACTATGCATCTGCATTTTTTGGATTTTTGAGATGCTATGAGTATACAGTCCCTTCTATTTCCAGTTTTCCTACTCTGGGTATTCACTGCAGTGACTTTACACATATTTTGGATTCCCATTTTATTCTCTTTCTACGCATTTCAAAAACAGATCAGCTTCGGCAAGGACAATGTATTCAACTTTCAAAAACGGACTCTCCTCTATGCCTATATGCTTCCATGCTGAAATACATTACAGAACGTAAACCCAAATCTCCTTCCGACCCCCTATTCATCAATGCAAGCAGGTCCTTTGTCTCAAGACACTGGTTTTCTTCTCCGCTCTCCACTTTGATTTCCAGATCAGGTCCTCCCCTGCAATTCTACACTCCTCTTTCAATCAGAATCGGTGCAGCCACTTCTTCAGCAGGAGCAAATATTAACCAGCATCTAATAAAAAATGTGGGACGCTGGACCTCATCAGCTGTCGAAGCTTACATTCATTCTTCACCAGCCGAAATAGCATCTGCCCATAAGTCCATTGCTACTATGTCTGGAGTGGGGACGACCTATCCGCCTGGGCCACCAAAGGTTTCCTCCTAAAAAAATAAAATAAAATAAAATGAAAGGGGGTTTTTCCTTTCCACTGTGCAGAGGGTCTTCACATAGTCAGCAGGGTACAGTTCCTAACCCCTGTGTCACGTTAAGCGTTTTCTTTCTTTTTGTGTTAAATGTTTTCTCTCTTTTTTTATATGCATTGGCGGTTCTCTTTTTTCTTCCCATAAACGTCTTCAGCGGGGAGTCGGGGGTCCATTCTTTGGGGGGTTAGTGATTCCACTTTCTCCAACCCTGTGTTAAGTGTTGCTTCATTTACCTCATAGAGGAGGGTTCTCCGTGAGCCAGAGGGGACCCCCGGCCAAACCCCTCCTTTAGCATGCATGACCCCTTGTCTTCTCTTTCAGGTTCTGATGCCTCTAATTATGTGAGGGCCCCAATCGGCAGAACCCCCTCCTTGTTTGTTGGATCATCTCAGAGACAGTGACCCCCTTCATATTTGTCGGGTCTCCTCAATGACGGAACCCCCCTTTTTATATGCGTAGGGCCTTCGAAGGACGGAGCCTCTCTCTTATATGTTCTATATGTTACTAATTTTATGTATTTTAACATTACAGCAGGTTGCCTTGCTCCGCCCCATGAATCTGGGATCAACACTCTACTAATGACCAAACAAGCAAGATGGACTGAATGGCCTCCTCTCATTTGTAAACCTTCTTGTTCTAATATCTAGGCTTTTTTTCTTGTCATCATACACATACAACAATAATTTCCCAAGCTTCACAAACTGCTGTAAACACGAGTCTGTCGACAGAGTATAGATATTTACAGTTAACGTAACCTTTTATTTTTTATCCTTGCAGATAATGGGATCTCAAGGTAAATTTTCTCTCTAGGTGGTTGAGCAAACATAAAACAAGATCCAGACCATCAACAGTGACTTCAACCAAAACAAAGAGAGCGTTCTGAAGCAACTAATTGACTTGGCTTGTGGAATCAAGGCTGAGATTCTATCAAGGATAAAAATAATTGTACTCTGTATCAAACTGTAAGCGTTCAAGATGTTTAAATCTTCATCATCTCTGGTAGAATTTTTTTCCTGCTGGCCTCAACAAAACATGTTGAAAAATTGTTTTTTAATTCCTCTTTCTTTTAAATGTGCCATGTAATGATGATCCATTTCTAAATTGCTTTTTCTTAGTCAAGAAAAAATAGAGCCTGAATGACAGACAAAAGTGTAAAATTCAATTAGGTTTGAGTTACATTATAGAGGGGCATTGGTTAGTGAATATATAACAAATATAAATGTTGCTACCAAAATTATAAGAATTTAAACAGCTTTCTTACCCAACAGTCTGTCATAATAAAAGTATGATAAGCCTTTACAATTTAAAATTACAAGCTTCAAAAAACATTCTAGCATATATTTGTACTGTTTGTTGATTCTCCTACCTAGAACATTGTAGAGTTGCAGGCAGAAGTCTCATTAGGAATCCTGGCTATGTCTATTGGTTTTTACAATATTTTAAATGCCATATTCCACCCTTTCTTTCTTGAATTGGTAATTTGTAGATAGCTCCTTACTCCTGACTCAGGCTTGAAATCAGCAGAGGCCTCCTTGACAGACAGCATCTGACCAAAAATAGTGGTAATACCACTTTTTTTTTTGCCCTTCAATACTGTAGCACCTCCCTGTGTATGTATAAGAGATTGTGAATTGTATGTACTTCAGACTGAGAAAAATATAGTCTTTGAAATAAATAAACTGGTTTCTGCTTATTTTAAGACTTTACTTTTAAATGTTGATGTCTTCTTGCAAAAACAATGAATGTGTTTTAAATGCACTCTGTATAATAAGAACTGTGTGCCTGCTTATGTTACAGTATGTGTAAAAAGTGTACCCTGTAATGAGTTAAATGTCCTGCAGGTGGTACTAGTGTATGTGGTTATGAGTTTCTGGTTGGTGGTTTATATGTCTGCAGTAATTGATAGAGTGGGATATAGACATTAAAAACTGTCATTAAATCACCTTTTTTAAAACCTTGAACTAACTATAAGACTACAAGAATGACAACTAAGATTTTAATAAAAGTTCTACCAATTTCCTTTTGTATTACTATATTAAGCTACATGACCAAATCATTTTTGACTGTACACTGCACACTCATATTCATTTTTCTTTTCAGTTGGCTTTATAACATTATTCTAGGATTTATACTGTAAAAGCGTGCTTCTCACTAGACTTCCATATGCAAATTCAAATTACACTGTAACAATATGTACCAGTAGTACAGTTTCCCAAAGAATATAAAGCAATTTTGTATTCAATACATTGCAATGCTGGGCTAAGTAAACCACTTACAGGGAAGGCACTGTGCTGTGTTAACAACACACCATCTCTATTGTGCACTACAAAAAAAGGAATGCCTGATGATACCAAACTGATGTAGAGAAAGGGTTATTACAACAACAATGATGTAGAGAGAGGGTTATTACAACAACAGGAGGCTGTGTGGTCCAGTGGTTAAAGAAAAGGGCTTGTAACCAGGAGGTTCCCAATTCAAATTCCACCTCAGCCACTGACTCATTGTGTGACCATGAGCAAGTCACTTGACCTCCTTTCGGGTGAGACGTAGATGTAAGTGACTCTGCAGCTGATGCAGACTTCACACACCCTAGTCTCTGTAAGTCGCCTATATTTCACTGTTATTATTAATTAAACACAGTTTAGATAATTTAAAGATTTAAAGATTAATTTAAAGCATACTATGTTTACCTCAACTATTTACTGTGACGTATATATTTTTTCTCTTAAAAAAATCTCCACAATTTATGAATATACATTTGGACGAATGGTAAATTGTGCTTGAACTTGTTTTTTTCAGATAAAATTTTTTTTTACATTACATTATACCCAGCACTGACATCCCACCTATGAGTCCTTCTGCACCCACTCTTATTTGTTTAAATATTAAATATAAGTGTGTCATATTGGACAGCGCTTTGGTGAAGTGCGCAGAGCCAAGACATTCTGAGTCATTTCAGTTGTGAGCTCAGTCAGAAAAGACCTCAGGTATAAACCTGCACCAGACAGTGCTTGTACTGTATACTCTTTCATTTGTTTGGCACTACAACAAATTACACCTAATGACTAGAGTAGAATTATTCACGGTTCAGATGGCTGCACAATTGCATTAGTGAAATATGCTATGTGCCTATATTTGTAAACAGGTTTTGATTATTCAGCATTGTAGTGCTCCAATTTGTTTATTACATGAAATGTATAATATATAATGTAGAAGGCATTTTTCATACCAAAAGGTTTTAGCACAATTCCTGTATATGCACAGCAGATGGCAGCATGGCTCTATCTTCCAGAAAGATCTCAGCGATAAGAGGATCGTTTACCATTTTGCTTTAGCGTGTGCGTGTGTGAGCTGTGCACTAGAAGAGAACTGTGATACTAAATGCTGCACATGTTGTGGATGCCACTCAAGGGGAGAGAGTTAATGTAATGTTTAAAAATATCCAGAGGTCCTTATCATCAAAGAATTTGTATTATACAGTACCTAAAAATTATTTCACACTAAGCCAGGCTGTTGAAAAGACCTATTTTAAGTACTACTGTATATTCTAGTACTGCATGTTTTAAGCTATTCATGATATACATTGAGACATAGATTAAAAACTATGAACCTAAACTAAACACACATACAAAACAATGTCAATGACTTCTGACAATGAAACTCTTCTCTAAATACACACCCTTGTCCATATTATGAGAAATATGTTCTACATAACCTGAAAAGAAGAGTTAATTAGAAATCACTTGGAATACAGGGCTATATATGTCATAGATAGAGAAAGTAACTAATAATAGTACTTGGCAGCATCACCTGGTGCTCTTTAATGTAGACTATTAACTTCATAAACCAGCAGGATTTGAAGTGTCATAACCAAGAATAACAAATCAGATTATAATCATTAACAATGTTATCACTGGTCTCCCTTTTCTTGTGCCCAAGTTATTTGGGTTCTTTGAATGAGAGCATTCATTGAACCATCTAAATTGCCTCTTCATGGTGGTACCGAGTTACTTTGTGTGCACTTTAGACTCCTTCCATTGGTCTAGCTACAATGTGACCTACAGCACAGGAACTGGTCAGTTACCTAGCAGCAGTTCATCTTGAATGTACGTTATTAAAACAAATAAAAGAACAAAAGATCTTCAGCAGAAAGTGGACATTGTGGCTATTCACTTTATGTAATGTTTTGTTAAGGAGTATTTAAATCAAGTCTGCAGTTCTTTAAACCATTTTTCAACTGTCCTAGAGAGGGTAAGGAGGTCTAATTTTGTGAACAGGACCACATTCTAAATGGGGTTGAAAATGAGAGTAAAATAATAATAATAATAATAATAATAATAATAATAATAATAATAATAATAATAGAAGTATCTGACTTGATTCCAGTGGTTTATACCTCTGAAACAACACCAGACATACCTGACAGGCAAACCTTCATTATAGCACTAACGTTGCTAAGAGCAGGTCCGTAGTCAAAGTGTTGCTATGATACACACACTCCAGGATCCAGACATCTTTATTCTACCACAAGAAAAAGGAACAACATGTCATATCTAGCCACTGAGCATTTCAAATATTTCTTAGCTCAGAATCTGCTAACCAAGGAAGGACCGGGAGACAGTGACTGTGACGTGTTGCTTTAAGAAGTCATGGACAGAAGAATCCTCATTGTCTAAAAGCTATTGTCTGGCTCTTTCATCTAGAACTATGGACCACTGATGGCTTCCCCTCAAGTAAATCAAGAAAGCCATAATACATCTTGTGACTTTTTACCTCAATAGCTTACCAGCCTTAATTGCAGTTATAATTAACATTCTTTAGTATTGGATCTTACACAGAAGCTGGTAACTATGGGAATGGGTGCTATACCTGCTAAATGTTATATTTTTTTTTATTGAAATGCTTCTAATTTATATATATATATATATATATATATATATATATATATATATATATATATAAAAATTAGAAGCATTTTCCATCCTTATATAAAAAAATGAAGATAGTTTACCTTTAACAAAATAGAACATTGTCCATTCTTGTTTTTAAGAAACAATGAAAACACCGGGAACAATGAAAACACCGGGAAGTGCTAAATAAAATATATGGAGCACACACAAAATACTAATTTGAAAAGAAAAAAGAAAATGGGTGGAATACAAATGGTAAACAATACAAACCAAATAATAGAAATTAGATTTGAATGCCCCTTTAAAAAAGTGACAGGCTGCTCACTGACCTAGTAATAACAGGGATTCATCCCATACCTGATACCCTGCAGCCAATACTGTCCAATTTGTGCCAAGCACTGAGCAGTGTAGTGCCGTTATGCAATGTTTTACTTACTTCTGTTGTTTATTTGATGTTATTTATACCTGGCAAGGATGCTGTTATCCTGGATTGATATACAAACTTAAATCAAATAAAGCAGCCATAATATGGATATGAAAACAATTGTACTTTCTCTTGGTGTGTAATTATATAATGCCCATAGTAGAAGACATTGCCACCAATTAGGTGCAAGGGCAGGTGAAGAGGACACCAAAAGCCCAGTGCTAGTTGAACGCAAATTGAGCGATTAATAGGAAAGGTAATTTAAAGCGACTGTATCCCCTTCTCCAGCTGTCGACTGAAATTTATTAAAATTACACTGCTGGAAATTTTTGAAAGTATGTCCCATAGCTAAATGCTAAGTGTGCTGCATTGTCCTAACTAGGAAGGTACAGTTTTAGACCATGCCTGTTTCTGAATCCAAGTGTGTTATGTTGAATGGTAAAATGTCAGGAGGTATTTTTAGTGTGGGGTTGTGGGATCCAAATGCCCAACAGTGAAATGTTGTACAAATGTGACCCCATGGAAATATGACCTTCTAATTATAATGTATACATGTTACTACAGTTTAACTTTCTAAAATGCCAAACTAATACATTTTACACCCTGAAGGGGATAAAGTCACGAATATAGAATATTCTTGCAACCCAATTGTAACAATGGCAAAGGTGAAAACTAAGCAGCATTCGAGTACAATGTACATTTTTGATGATTTTAGAAATACTAATAGAAACTAAAATGGTTCGACTAGAAGTCTTTTCTTGTCTTCAGAATTTTTGATGATATAAAATTGTACCATATTTACTTGGAATAAACAACAGTGTATTAAACTAATGGGTCACGCTTTATTTTAAGGGCAGCCTATTAACTATTAACAACCAGCTAATAAACATATTAATATACATGATTCCTTTTTCTGTAAATTGTTAGTTAATATATAATAGGCCAGCTAAAACTGCAAATATCACAGCTCAGCTCTTTCGTTCAGCATTATCTGTGCTATGCTTCAGAGCGGGAGGTCTCAGGTTCACATCTGACCTCCGTCTGTTCGCCACAATATATTTGAAATCAGTTAAAATTGTTACTGTAGTAATGTTAAAATTAAATCATGTTTTTATTAGCGGGCATCTTAACCACAATGTAGAACAGTATTTGTGATTATAGAGCTTTTAACCTCATCTCACCGACAGGGAACAGAATCCGTAACAACAGAGCATCACACAACACTGCCCGTTACATTAGGTTATAAAGATCTTAATGTAGAACCCTTAGCTCAAAATGAACAATGTTTGTTAACAGTTAATGAACTAAAAAAGTGACCCTTAAAATAAAACATGACCAACTAATGTCCACTGACAACTGCAGAGAGTAGCTATTATTATTAGAAACGGA
Source organism: Acipenser ruthenus (assembly GCF_902713425.1). Lineage (NCBI taxonomy): Eukaryota > Metazoa > Chordata > Actinopteri > Acipenseriformes > Acipenseridae > Acipenser > Acipenser ruthenus. Next base: position 29,221,044 of record NC_081200.1, on the reverse strand, counting down.
CTTAAAATTTTAGTCAGGGGGCTCCCGAGTGGCGCCTCCAGTAAAGGCGCTCCACGCGGAGTGCAAGATGTGCCCTATAGCCTGGAGATCGCAGGTTTGAATCCAGGCTATGTCACAGCTGACCATGACCAGGAGTTCCTTGGGGGCGGCGCACAATTGGCTGAGCGTTGCCCGGGTAGGGAGGGCTTAGGTCGGCAGGGAAATCCACGGCTCACCGCGCATCAGTGACCCCTGTGGCCGATAGGGCGCCTGTGGTTCTGCAGTGGAGCCGCCAGATCTGTGTTGTCCTCCGGCACTATAGATCTGGTGGCATTGCTGTGGATCTGCAGTGCGAAAAATAACGGCTTGGCAGGAGCATGTTTCGGAGGACGCGTGTTTCAGCCTCCGTTTCCCGAGTCGGCGGGGGGGGTTGCGAGCGGTGAGCCGAGGACATAGATAATAATTGGGCATGCTAAATTGGGGAGAAAAACCGGGGTAAAAAATTGGCGACGACTAAATTAAAAAAAAAAAAATAAAATGTTACAGTCAGAAGACATAACATAAAGATCTGCTCACAGTCTTTTATATTTATTTCTTAGCAGAAATAAATATTACTATTCAGTTAAACAATCTTATAAACCATGATTCCCAACCAGCCAGCAATGCAAGTTCTCAAGAGCCTACCTTGATCTCATTAGAACAGCCTTGTTATGAATGTCATGTTGTGACTGAAAATGTCGTAATAAATAATATGAAATGCATATATTTTCATCTACTGAAGAGTAATAGCTCAGTCACCATTTGTAAACGACACAGTCTGCAGCTCTTGTGTTAAATCTTAGATAATTGTTTTGTCATTATGGTTCAAGTTTATGACTGTGTAATTTTCTAAGAAATATCCCAGCCAGTCCAAATTGAAGGTCTTCAGAAAATGACCAAATTAATTATTCAAAATATACACGTGATCTTTAATAGTCCATATACTAGGCCTTGGTTTAACGTTAAATCCAAAAAATGACACCACGAGAGCCCAGTTCCTCCTAACATAGTGCTGGGACATTGGTTGAGTTCGACTCTGTAGGGAAGTGATTCCTAGGCATCCAGCAGAAACATATTTAAAAGAAACAGTCTGGCATGCGTGGGATTTGAAACTATAACCTTCAGTGTTGTGTTGCTGTCAGTGCTATACACGATTAGTTGAGCAAACAAGCAGTATTTTGAAAGGAGAAGTCAGGCAGCTGAGAATTCTCGGGACTTATTTACATTGGAGTTTTTGGAGATTTATCGAGTCATCTCATCATCATCATCATTCTGAGATTCGATCTTGATGTCTGAAAAATTTTGATTTCCTGTCAGTATAACGCTCATTGTGGTCCCTACTGGCGCAAGGAAGTAAGGTTCTTCTCGATACTGGTTGATGAGAGTAACGCTATTTGTGGTCCCCACTGGACAAAAAAGAACATTCATTTCTGAGAATTAGCTATGCTGAAGGATAGCCTGTATATTTGGTAAAAGTAAAACATAAATAAATATATTACCAAATATTGAAATACATTAATACATAAATCAATGCATAGACATTTCTTTCTTTATCTATCTTGAAATTTATTTATTTACTTTTCACTATCAGATATAAATAAACACTGCCATTTAATACACTACTTCAATTGTATATTAGTGAAGATTTTTGTACATAAAGGTCGTCATGCTTTCATATATTTTTACTTTCAAATAAAAAATATATATTGTAACGACCCGGACAATTGCTTTGCTGCAGGACTTGTTGTCTGTTCAGTTTGTCTCGTCTGTCTTTTATGTTACATGTATTGTAAGGGGAATGGGTCACGCCGTTACTTAGCATGGGAAAGGGGAGTGAGTAAATGAGTGGGGAGAATGTGTGTTGCTGTTTTCGGGGGTTGCAGAGTATGGATGTGACTGGTTGATGAGCTGGACAGCAGCAGGAAACGACGGGAGGTTATATAAAGGGGTGCATGAGCCTGGGGACTGGAGACAGTATAGCGCTGAACTTGAATGAGAAACTGTGGGTGCGACTGGAGAGAATATGCAGTGAAAGTGCCAAGTCTAAAACGCAGGATTATTATTTTGGTGCCATGTTTTTCAGGCAAAATAAAAGCGGATTGAACTTTTGGGGCAACCTTGACCCCCACCGCTTTTACAGTTGTGCCTATTTTCTTGGTGTTGGCCAAGGTTGCCCCAATTGTTTCTTCTAACTTAGCTTGTGTTTTTTATAAAAGTTAGAAGACACAATTGGAGCAACCTTGACCCCTATCGGTTTTACAGTTGTGCCTGTTTGCTTTGTGCAATATTCCCCCAATGGTTTCTTGGAACTTGGCTTGTGTTTTCGATATCTCCACTTTAAATGGCTGGGTGATAACTTGGCGTTTTTTCACATTTCTGATGTGTTTTGGTTTCAGATCCCAAACACGAGTACCAGTACAAGGTATTATGGGCTCCTTTTCCCGTGTTCTCTGGGTTTTGTAGCGATAGGACTTGCCTGCTTCTGTGAGGAGCTGTCAAGCAGGTTACCAGGGACTAAGGACTAGATCAGATATAGTTTTCTATAGAATAATACTAAACACTTCAAGCACCCATTATTGACATATTGACATAAAATGGGGCAAACTGAAATAATAAAAATAAGGCAAATATTGTAGATATACTCACAAGAGAAAAGATAGCTTCCTTTGTTTTTTTTATTTTTTTTATTTTGCTTTAATAGTTTGAGAATAGCTAGCAGGTTTTAAGTTAACATTGCTCTATTTTATATGGCACTGGACTATTTATAGGCATGCAAGTTTCACTGTGTTGACAAGGTGTTCCATGACTCAGGCAGGGCAGGTAAAGAATGGGCCAGTGCAGTGATCCTTTCCAACCCTGAGCTCCCCTCCAGGGTTAACCCTCTATGGCCCAGCTAATGACAAATTTCACAGGCCCGTTCTCTAGCAGCACAGGCTGTCAAGCGTTCATCCTCACCATGCCTCAGATCTGCTCCTGCTTGCAAGCTGGAAGCGATGCCATGTAGACCACATGTCAGGAGAGCTGCAGCTGCACGTACATCATGCTGGTCATTAGTGGGAGATCAGTCTGGGCCTTTGCCAACTGCACTGCACTTTCAGTGAGGGAAAGACTATAAAACCCTAGGCTCTGTCACTCATTGTCATTTACGCGAGAATCTATCAGGTCTCGGAATGGCCTCGGCTTGCATTGCTATGAATAATGAATGAATCTCAGTGCCATACTCGGATATTAATAGGTCTGAAAAGACTGGGAGATGATCCTCGGTGCTAGGAGCGTTGCTTTCGGTTACCCATCCTATAGTTTCTGGATATGCCCCACTGCACGCCAGTTCTTACAATAATCCTGCATTGAAAACCGTAGCTGTCGATATTCTTTGTGCCACTGTGATGGCAGTGTTTTTAGAATGAAAGTGATGGTTGGTTGTTACTTTTTCTTTCTACTGTTTGTTAGGGAGAAGCCTAAGAGAAAGAAAGTGAATCTCACTTTTTTACTTTTAATAATGTTTGATTAATCAAGGGACTCAACTGACGGGGCAATAGAAATATTCTTGAGCATGCTTGTTTCTTTCAGTGGTTTATCCCTACTGTTCACTGAGGTGGTTTTAAGGAACTGAATGTAACCCTTTTTAAAAATCGAATGAGAATTTTACTGTGTCTGAAACAATAACTCTCATGGTCATAATAATACCTGTATATTGTCAAACCCTAAGGGAAAAACAGGTAAGTTATCAATTATAACAAAATATCCAATTAAGAAACAAACAAAACCAAAAACAGTTAGTCCGAAAATGATAGGAATGGCTGAGGTTTGTTCATTATTAACCAAACAGGTAAAGTGGTCAAATATTGCACCTGCTCAGTAAGTAAAGAATCTCACTGTTTAGACCTATAGTGATCCGGTAAAAGAAAGCTAAACCAGGTCTGCATACAGAATGATCATGTATCATAGCAGCAGTAATTTTCTGTGCAGAACAGTGGGGATTATGCCATTGATGTAAACACCAGCAGGTCTAAATACTGCCACCATTTAATAATTGAAATCAGACCAAACCTGCCACGCTGTTGGAGACATTTCTTTTCATTATTCTTTCATTATAACAACAGCAGCTGTATGTAGACCTGCCACTGCTTAGATAAATTGAACAGACCCCAGAATACATCTGATGGATAACTACTGTTAGTCAGTTATTTTTTACTGCATATACAGTAGCTAATCACTTTGTACACAAACACAACTATATTTACACATACAAAGCAAATGGCAGCCAATTCAATCAATCCAAAGCTTCACGGGGCGGAGCTATGCCACCTGATAGTGTTTATTGACAGAGTTAGTAAACATATACACATGGAGAGAGGGGCTCCGCCTCTTCCAGGCCCAACATTTACTTGATCGATAGACACGATAAACAGGAGGGGGGCCACCGTCTTTGAGGTGACCCGACATATGAGAGGGGCACCGTCTCTGAGGTTACCCGACATACGAAGAGGCTTGCGAACCGGAAAGAAAACATGAATTAGTATTGATAACACAAAAGAGGTTCCGGCTCTTCCTGATCCAACATATACAGTACGGGGGTTCCGTCGCTGAGGAGACCCGACAAACAGGAGAGGGGCCACCGTCTTTGAGGAGACCCGACAAACACGAGGGATGCCACCGCTTGGGGACCCTCACATAGAGGCATCAGACCTGAAAGAAGAATCCCAAAAGAAACATACATGCAGATGGAAGGGTTTGGCCGGGGGTCCCCTCTGACTCATGGAGAACCCTCCTCTATGAGGTAAATGAAGCGGAGCTTAACAAAGGGTTGGAGAAAGTGGAATCACTAACCCCCCAGAGGAGACCGATGCAAAGGCGGTTGAGATGCTAGAGGAGGAGGAGGGAGGAGGAGGAAATGAAAAAACACAAGACAGCGAGGTAGAGGTGACTAATGTTTAAATAAGGTAGATTTAATTGATGACAGCAGATGATAGGTTGTTGCTGCCTAGCTCCGCCCCCTGAATCTCACATATAGGTTAACATATAAAGTACCATAATGCTAGCCTACGCCTCTGATTACTGTATCTGGGGTTGCTTGCTCTTCATTAAAATGTTGCACTCCTCTTTGCATGTTATTTACACTGTATATTGCTAAATGCACCTCTAGAATGCTTTAGAGAGACAGCCTAGTTTATTTTCAGTGGGAGTCAGTCTGTGGTCAGTTCTTCAGTTGGAGTGGAGGGCACAGAGATCAAGTGACAGGAGCCCCAGGGCCATACAGCAGTCCAGTCCACCCCACTGTTTATTTATAGATTACTCACCCATTAAAATCATGCTCAGTCGTAACATATGTAGAAATATACTGTATATGTACATGTATATATGGTTAATAAACATTTTAAAGCTCTTTTTTTACATCTGTGTTATTTTTCTACAGTGCAATCTAATCACCGTGTTGTCTAGGTGTACTAGAGTTATGGGATGAGTTCTAACAAGGAAAACCAGTGGTATAGAAGAGGTGGGCATATTAGGCAAAAAAAATACTATTTAAAAAAAATATCATTAAGCAGAAGCCAAAAGCCATTCAGTTCATGAGCCTCAATACTGCTCACTTTCACATAAGAGAACAACATTGAACTATGGCAAACCAAAAACTTCTGACACCAGAAGTGGTCTTTAAAAAAAGAGGGATTAGGGCTCCGAAAGTAAACAAACACAACCACCAAACACGGTTACGTGTTTAAATATTGTAAATAAAATTAAAATAATAATAATAATAATAATAATAATAATAATAATAATAATAATAATGCAAAGTCAACACACTTCATCCAGCTTAAATCCATGTGTAGTGAACAACCATGGACAAAGTTTACCCTGAAAATCCTAGGCTAGGGTAAACATGTTTAAAAAAAATAAATAAATAAATAAGAAAAAGAAATAGTATCTATCATATTTGTGCAGTGCAAATAAATAATCAAATATACTGCATTATTTATTGAAGAGTGGCACAACAGTAGTGATTTCTGTGTACTACAAGGAGTAAATTGGTGGAATTGTAGAATGAAGATGACTTGCAACCCTGTAGAGATTAAAGTCTAACTACTGGTGTTAGTCAACATCAAATACTGTGGTCAGGTTAGGATAGGTCAACTACATACAGGCTGTTCCCATGCATTAGACCAGCTATACTGTTTGCAACATCTGATTCAACTTTGGTGTTTAGTTGTGAAAAAACTGCTTGTAAGTTGTCCTTTATTTAAAGAAAGCCTTTCCAATACATTCATATCATTTTGTGTTGACATTTCTTTCTTTGCGATTTTAATTTTAACTAATTAACATCCACCCATTATTTTACTACTTTGACATGTAATCTGCCATCTACAGCTTCTAGCATCTGGTAATCTAGTATGCAGTATCAGAAACAGATCATTCTGGTGAAAACTCTGAACATTTTACTTCTGTAAACAGAGGTAAAAGCATAGCAGACACTGTGCCAATTATTATTATTTGTTTATTTAGCAGACGCCTTTATCCAAGGCGATTTACAGAGACTAGGGTGTGTGAACTATGCATCAGCTGCAGAGTCACTTACAATTACGTCTCACCCGAAAGACGGAGCACAAGCAGGTTAAGTAACTTGCTCAGGATCACACAATGAGTCAGTGGCTGAGGTAGGATTTGCCAATATACTGTGCTCATTGTTTATATGGAATACAATAGCATACTTATTAGCATATACAAAGCAGTCAGATTGACCAGCCCCCAAGTACAAACGTTTCTTTTTTATCACACTTTTAACAGTTTCCTTGGGTATTTCTACACATATCAGCCTCTTGGCATTTACAACTTACTAGACATCTGCCAACATTTCTTTTATTGGATAGAAGCATATTCTGGATCCTGCTGTATATGTTTCTATACCTTTCTTCATGTGTGGCTGCCAATGCCATTATACACTTCAGTACATTTATACTGTCACCTGGGAGAAACAAGCAAGACTGAATGCAGTATACCTGAACAAACAGTTTCTATGTTTGCTTTTGTTGTAATACTAAATCAGGCTGCTGGAAACTGTTTTTTTGTTGTTGTTTTGTTTTGTATACATTGTTATAGCAAGACAACCACGGGCAGCAGTGTGGAGTAGTGGTTAGGGCTCTGGACCAGAGGGTCGTGGGTTCAATCCCAGGTGGGGGACACTGCTGCTATACCCTTGAGCAAGGTACTTTACCTAGATTGCTCCAGTAAAAACCCAACTGTATAAATGGGTAATTGTATGTAAAAAAAAAAAAAAGTGTAAGTGAAATAATGTGATAATGTGAAAATAATACTTTAGGGTTATTAACTTACATGTTTCCTGGAAATAAAGGTTATTTACTTGGGTCATTGATGCATCTGCATGAACAATGAAAACGCAGATTAGGAAACATTTTTAAAGAAAGTAAATGTACTTTTTCAAATAACATAATTCATTTAAAGTATTTTGTTGGTCTCCTCAATACACTTTCATTGGGATTTTTTTCAGAAATATTTGATATGCTTAATAAAATTCTGCTTGAAAATCAGGTTTATTTGCCTTGTGTGGGCCCTAAACAAGCAAGATAAACCTTGTTCCAGTTTTACTGGCTGGACGGGAGGCTAAAACCACAGGACTAAAAGAAATGTGCTCTTTGCCAATTCTAACCCTCTTGAGAATAAAGGTGCTATTAAATTCATTGAAAAACCAGTAACCCAGCATCATCAGATATTAACTCAGTACTTGTATGCCTGTTCTATTTAAATGATTTATTGTATTGTAGCATTCCACATCTCTATGTTTTTATTTTATTTTTTATTTTCATTACTTTAAAAAAACAAATGCATGTGAGCAGCACAAGTGAAATTGAAATTATTGTTAAATTATTGTTTTTTCTTTACGTTTGTCCAGTGAAATAATTTTACATCTTAATGATGATGTATTATTATGATTATTGTTGTCGTTGTCTATATTACATTATTTATCTTTTTGTTACAATTTAGTTTTACTTTGAATTTATATCCAGTGATTTCGATATGCAAATCAACTTGTCACACATTAGGCTGTGCGGGAAGACAGACTCATGTCGCTAAAATAGACTTTCATTATTGTTAAATTATGTTTACTTAGAAACCAGTCAACACAAAACGTACCGTCTAAGCTGTTTCAGAGGTCTCTGCAGAATATTGTAAACTTTAACTTGATGCTCCCTCCTGATTGGCCACACTCAAATCCGTGCAGTGGTTAGAATCCCAGTTGGCACATAATACAGAGGACAATGTGAGAAAACTGGAGTAGTTTGTTTTGTAAAGGAATACAGTTTAAATAGAATGTCTGTGGTCTCTTGTTCTTTACAAAACAATTCTCGTACAGAATGCATTTCTTATGGCGGCTAGGAAGGTAAATTATTGGATTATTGACATCTTGTAACAGTTTAATTTGTAGGGAACCTGTAAAACATTAGAGTCCTTTGACAGCAGAAGTTTAATACACGAATGAGAGTGTTTAATAATCATTGCGAGACCAGCGTAGATGCTTTGAATGAGGACTGAGATTTTTATAGGATCAATAGAGAAGACTTTTTTGGCTCTTGTAGTAAATGGACGAATAACAAAGATCGTATTTATTTCATTGTCCAGACTAGATATAGTCAGGGTTCCATTTGTCCTAAATTGAATCCCAACTGTTGAATTGTGCAAAATTGAAATTTAATTAAAACCACTTATCTGTTAGCTTGGAAAATGATCTTACTATATTGTTTATGAGTTATCAGTAATTGTGTTGAAATGGTTAACATTAGGTGAACTGCTGTTTTGGTAATACTTCTATAATTAATCTATTAAATAAAAAGGCAAGTAAGGGTAGAGGCAGGGGTTTCTTGTTGACAGTGCTATTTTTCGGATGTGCTCCAGGTTAAATAAAACATGTAATTCAACTGTAAAATGTAAAACTTTTACTTGGAAAATGAAAGATGGCCCGTACAGTAATCCAGACTGTTATTTATGCACTATGTGGTATTATACTGTATGAATGTATTACTGCATACAGGCACCTTCACAATTGGTAAAGGTCCCATTATGCCTATGGGCTAATTCTATATATATATATATATATATACAGTATATATATATATACAGTATATATATATAGAGAGAGAGTGAGAGAGAGCGAGATTAGGTTTAGTCTCATAAATCAATGTGTTTTGTAGTTCACTGACACCAGTAAACACTGCATATAAATGATGTATATTTCTTTCTTTTGCTGAAATATCAAACAAAACATCCCTAAACAATTTTTTTTTTTTTTTTGCCATAACTGTCTTTTGAAATGACAGAAATTGAAAGGTGTGTCACATTTTATTTTTGTAGACAAGCTGACACTACACCTATGCAATAAAACTTAACATTTTCAACAAAATATTTTCACTTTGGGTGACAGAACCACAGAAGATGATGCATACATTAATCTGATTACACAGACCCTTATCAGGCTATTTTAGCTATGCTATATTGCTAAAGCACCTTAGCATGGCCAACTGCATTATGAATGTATTACATTTCCCACTAAGGCACTGTGCTAACAGCTCTGCAGTTTGTTTGGTCATTGTGTTACTGTTAATATATACCAGAATATATTTGCAGTGCCATTGTCACAGTGAAATAATTTAGAATAGAAATAGTTCATCTTTAAGAGATCATTAATTGAATGTGATAAATGTCATTATTGTTGGCTGGTGATTAGACAATTTATAGCTGGTCTGCTTATTAGATATTTCACCTAAATAAATCATACAGAGAAATGACATTATAGGAAACACTTTGGGAAGAATGGTATTTGTATGAAATATAGCAGCGATTAAAAAAATAAAACTCACAAATCCTATTCACCATAGGTACAATGGAGCTCTTACGGTGGACAGTACATAAATTATGTTTTTAAGAAATAATAGGTCTCCAAGGGCATTTATTTCTATGGATTAAATGTCAGGAATGAAATATTGCATCTTAATTTCACTATGCCCTTCGTGGCACAATTGAGGAAGTTTCAATGGAGAGCTTTGGGGAAGGTGATTAATTTCACGCCAGTCCTACTACCATATTGAGGTGCAGGCCCTTTATTTTGTAATTTGATTAATAAAGTCAATGTTTTAATTGCAATAAAACTGCAAACCATTTACATATGTTGCATTTGTATTCTTCCCACCCTTTTGTTTCAGCTTGGCTAAACTGAGCCCAGTATAAGTGTGGTCTATGACAGTTTTCACTTAAGTATAATTCACAACATATTTTATTATTATTATTATTATTATTATTATTATTATTATTATTATTATTATTATTATTATTTATTTCTTAGCAGACGCCCTTATCCAGGGCGACTTACAATTGTTACAAGATATCACATTATACATTATTTCACATTATACAGATATCACATTATTTTTACATCCAATTACCCATTTATACAGTTGGGTTTTTACTGGAGCAATCTAGGTAAAGTACCTTGCTCAAGGGTACAACAGCAGTGTCCCCCACTGGGGATTTTCCTAACCAGTCTTTGTTTTTGTAAGATACATTTGAATCAAAATGAAAATCCATTGTCTAACTTTCTAGTGTTTATTTATCTAAATGATTTATGAACATACCCTTTAAATTTTAGTAAGTAACAAGCAACATTTAACCTTCTGACTTCCAATTTAAGAGTCTTTAACCATAGCACTGACTGCAAGCAAGAATATTATGTATAATAACCACATATAGCACCAAAAAAAAAAAAAAAGAAAAAAGAAAAAAGAAACAGCTTATGTATGTTTGGTAATTAACTATAAATGCTCAAATCTCAAAACTATAGTTTTGTTAAATATACTGTCTTGCTCAGCCAGCAGAATAGGCCTGGGTATCACATATTCTTCACCCTTTCACCAACCCCATTGTGAGAGATGAAGCCCATGAAAACCCACCACCCTGCATCACTGAAGCTCTGCTGCTCGTCTTCAAATGACCTTCCATTAACTCTTGTCAGAGATCTGCTAGGTGTTCAGTTATCACAGCCCTAAACATATTCCAGCATACCATTCCATTGCCTATAGATGATTTCTGCTGGGTAGCTACAGTAATATCCCAATCAGAGCCAGAATACCACTCCGCAGTTTTAATGTAAAATACAATGCTGTACAAGCTTGTAGCTCCGGGCTCCCATGAGTGGTTTTGGAAACAATTGGAAGCAGTCTTGGGACAGTCTTTGTAAAACCTGGGTTTTGGGAGAACTTGAATCCTGTGATCTTCACCAGTTATTTCCACAATCGCCAATTGGATCTTAATTAATTTCTCTAGCAATACAATTGTACTCCTGCTGTTTTCAACACACTACCACCAGTCTTTCATACATTTGCATGAGAGCTGTAGCCGGTCTACAGTTAGCACGTTGAGTACCCTTGTTCTGCTACAGTATTAGGTATGTATAAACAGTTATAATGTGAATGGCCACCAAAACTGGTTGGTAATATTGGTTGACAACCTACTTTGCTGAACTACTTGGATACCTGAAAAGCTAGTGGCCCCTTGCAACCACATTCAGAATGATAAAAAAAAGTCATTGATTCATTGAGAAAAACAATATTGCATGTCTGAATTGGGCTAACAAGTGCAGTACAGTAGTTGTTTCTTGTGCATGTAGCAGTCATATCATTTGCACTTCATTTTCACCTGGGATTGTTCAGTCTCAAGCACTCTGTGCGAGTCACTCACCTCCTTTCAAGCCCAGACAGTCCTAATAGCATAGTTTGAATGCAAAAAAATAAATAAATACATCATTATGGATAATAATTAACACACTAATGATTATTATAAATATAAGGCTGAAAATAAATTAAAACACATACTTATTATCCTCAGTATCTGAAATAAAGCCCACACTTATTTGGCATTAAAATATTCTGTTTTCCCATAAAACAGTAAAGCACTAAATACTGTATGCATATTAGCACATCAATGCAATTTACTGTAAATAATACACTTTGAAAAATTACAAAATCAAATGTGAAGCCTTACTGGAAATGATTTAGCAGCTCTGTTCAAAATCATTTTAGAATTTGTTAGAGATTCCTTTCAATTGTGTTTGTTCTAGAACTTACAATTAGCCTGTGTTTTATTACACATGTTGACTCTGGCCTTAGTAACCAGTGATTTACAGCATGGAGATTCAACGCACCAGAATATCCTGCTAATGCAAATTATATACTGAAGGAAGCAGGGGTTATGGCAATGGTGAAGCCTCTTCAGAGTCTAGCAAACAACACTCCCTGTGCTGAGGAGTTGTACTTCTTTATTGATATTAGTCATAGCTACCACTGAACAAATAGCCTGTCCTTAGTGCTTACCTTGGCTGAGTATATGTCTTTCTTGCTGCAGTCACTCACTCTGCTTTTCAGCTCAGAAACCCAATAACCATTGATTCTGATTACCTTAAATTCTAAATTGAAGTGAACACACCTGCTTGTTGTATCTAACATGCCTCCTACTTTTTAATGTTATATTATACTTCAAGGTCGGTTTTAGGTCCTAGTAATGCACATTTTTACAAAAAAATAAATACAAAATATAGCGCAGCAAATCCTGCTGGCTAAAGTAAGAATCGTAGGTATCCATAAGTCAGCTAATTCTATAGTGAGCCATATAATAATTGGTAGGAAAGACTTACTGTAAGCAACAAACCCCAACTGAAATAAGAGCAGTGTGTGATACTAATCCCAGACAAGTAGTGCTGGTATTTATAATCACAAACTTCCAATGCACAAGGTCAAGCCTGCAGTCCACTATTGTGTACTCAGATCATCGACTCAGATCTGGATTGACGTGTCTGAGATCGTGGATTGGTCTGAAGTACCTGGAGTAAAAACCTTCTTCTAAGTGAAGAGGACGAACAACACCAATGTGTCTCTTGGATCCTTGACTAACATTGTAGTCACGCCCCGATATGGAGGGGGACCGTGTCTGAATTACAGAAAATCGTCAGTCTGTACAGTATTGAGCACCCAGGTGTCCGAGGTGCATTAACGCTAGTACTCCAGGTGACTCCCTGAAAAGGGGCCTTGGGCCTGTGGCAGCAAATTGCTAGGGCTGCTGCTTTATCTGAGGCTTAGCCTCAGGCTTTTGCCTTTGCGCTTGATGGCAGAACCTATTGAAATTCTCCCTTTGCACAGCCATGGGTCAGTTGTGAAATCCCTCCTCTGGCTTTAGCATCTGAGACAGCCAAAGCTGACGTCTTACAGCTACTAGCGCAGCCAGGTTCCCTCCCACTGCCTGCCCGTTGAATTTAGATATACGGAGCAGGTTTTTATTCACCAGCTGCAGTTCTTCGAGCTGCTGTGATGTGGGTCTGTGACTCTGTGAAAGAGACTTTAATAAACAGCTCTGGTAAGCCACCAAGATGCGGTTATAATTTCTCAACCATGCAGCAAAGGCACCAGCTAAGTAAGCCTTTTTAAGTATGACCTTCAAAACCCGGCACTGTTTATTCGGGCAGGTAGTGCCCTTGTTTAAAAACGCTAGCTTAGGGGCTTGCACCAATGATACGATAGCAGCATCTACTGGTGGAAAATCAGTGAAGCCAAGTTTATCTGCCTCATGCAGGCTGTACAGTGCTCCCAAGGAATGTGAAGCAGCAGGTGCTGTAGCTGGGTGACCCCAGGATGAATGCATCTCAAAGAGGAAATCCAGTTTACGCTTGTCATCTACAGGCCATGGAACATTCAAAACGTGGCTCTCTTAATCAGTGGCAAAAGCTCTGCTGATAGTGACACCTGCGCTACTGGTGTTGCGCTATTCTGAGTCACCTTCCTCAGAGGGGAACTCCCGATCGACAGCCTCATCAAACGCACTGATAGATAGCAGATCCTCTTCCTTCCATTTTGCGTGTACTACTCCTTGTGACTGTAATGGCACAGAGGGAGCAGGTGTAACAGTGCAATTGCGCAGCAGCTCAGCTAACATCTTTCCCTGTTGGGAGACCGCCTCCCAGAGCTTATCCAGCTGCTCAGAGCTGTCTGATCTATGAGACCTATGGCTCTTTTTCTCCTCTTATGCGAGGGAACTGGAGGAGGGGAGGGGGAAGGTGAAGACGAGGAGGACTGTGAAGCCGGTCTCCTACGTGTTCTACTTTCCCTAGGCACAGAGCTCTTATGAGGATACAGCTCCCTTTTGAGCTGAAGAGGGAAGGGAGCCTTGTCCAAGTGGAATGGACAGTGAGCGCTCTACAGAGCTGCGCGGCACTCGTTTCTCTAATGTACGAGTAGAAAAGGATGCACAAAATTCGCAATAGCTACGGTTGACAAGTGCCTCCCATGCTCCGGACCCAGACAGGCAGCGCATCTGCCATGCCTGTCCTCCGTGGGGAGACCTTTCTTGCATATATCACACGGTACGGTCCAGTGTACGGTATGGTGAATGGTACGGTAACTTCGTTCACTAGGAACAGTGGTAGATCAGTGACCTACAGTTACCGAAGAACCAATATGCAGGGATGCCCACCTGTATAGCTTCTGGCTTAACGCAATACAGTGACTGAAGACTGGAGGAAGCCTGCTGTCACCGTGACAGCCTTCGCAATGGTACTGCAAGCAGAGACTAGAGCGGCAACAAAACACTGCGGGAAGGACTGCAAGCAAATCAGACCCAAAGCAGAGCTGAACCTAGCAACCTTTAGTGAATCGGAAGGGTAACCTTGTTCGTTGTACAAAGTACGGGCAGGAACGGGAGCGGGTCTGGGACCTACAGTTACCACAGGAGTGATATAGGGATTCCCACCTATAAGGCTTTTTGGCTAACCAACAGATTGAAACTCAAGGAAGTCCTACTGTACTGCTAGAGCCCAAACAGTCTTCACACTAAATCTGCAAGCAGATCTTAATGTAGTACAGAGACACTGTGGGAAAAGCTGCAAGCAGATTGACCCAGCGAGTGCGTCTCTGTTCAACGCAGGACAGCTGAGCTCAGCAGCCTCGTTAGTATTATTGTAAAAAAAAAAAAAAAATACAACAGAGAAAACAATTTCTTCTAACACAAAACAGTAATCAACGAATTACCGATATTTATATCGATACCGATATAATAAAAAACAAATAATATATTTTATGCTTCAACCGAAGATAGCAGCTTACGAGAGAGCACTAATAGCCGGCTTAAGGGGTTCGATCCCAGGGAAGGGGCAGCAGAGCTGCTGGCTTCGCGCGGAACATAAGGCCGCTGAAGGACTAACGAACAACCATGAGTGAGTGCACAATATGTGAAGTAATTTTTACTAAAACACATAAAAACAACAATTCGCAATAAGTGCTAAACACAAGCGAACAATAATAATACAAATCACATATAACATGATGTGTCATTTATCTGTTTGTAGATTCTCTCTCTCTGTCAGGTCGGCGAAAGGAAAAATGATGACATTTTGTGCAGCTTTGGAATATCTATTCAGATTAGACGGTATCAAAGGATTAATACCCATGAGGTAATGGTTACATTCCGTACTTGAAAGGGAAACGCATGTCTTAAAGTGCTGTGCTGTCCAATTACTGATGTGTCATTATCTCTCGCTCACTGGCACCAGGGGCTCTCAAACTTCAGGTGGCCTGCCCTGTTTTTCATCAACATATCCATATAACCACATAAAAAATAACTACAGGTAGTGGACAAAAAAATGGAAACACCAATGTAAAGTCACTTAATAGGGTGTTGGGCCACTATGGTATTCTGCTCTGTGGAGTTCTCGGCGGACCATTTTTGATGAAACTGGCTGCTCACGCCCCAGGTTGAAATTTGCAGTCAGTTGATCTGCAGTTGCTCGCCTGTTTTGCCTTGCAATTTGAATTAATGCACCGATATCATGATCCTGGAGTATGCGTTTCCGCCCACTGTTGCCCTTTGCTGATGATGTCTTTCCCTCAGAGTTCCATGCCGACATCACCTTAGACACCGTTGCTCGTGAAACATCAGCAAGTTGAGCTGTCTTGGTCACTGAAGCTCCTGCCAAACACGCCCCAACAATCACCCCTCTTTCAAAGTCACTGAGTTCTCCTCCTGCAGCCATGCTAGCCATAATTATAGACAACCAGGCCTGTCCAGCATTTTTATACATGACCCTAAGCATGCTGGGATGTTATTTGCTTAATTAACGCATGAGCCACACCTGTGTGTAAACCCTTGCTTTCAATATACTTGGTGTCCCTCATTTACCCAGGTGTTTCCATTTTTTTCTCCACTACCTGTACTTTTATATTGCGACAGGTTGAAGGGCATTTAGCTGTGAAGTTTGGCCTTCCGACAGGTAGAGGTGCTAAAACCATTAACTTCCTTACCTTACCAAGATGGAACAGACCAGTGTCTATGGCCGGTTTATGGTGGCCATCTTGGTAAGATCAGCCACATAGATGCTTCCAAGTTCCAACCTTCCTTTTCCAATACAAGGATTAATGTGATACACACCTGACAACTAGTGATATGTGTATCACCGATTGGGGAGGCGTGGATTGAAAGCATATAAGGGGACTGTGACGGCTTGGAAGTTGACTGCTTGGGGAAGCACAACTAACTTTTTCTTTGAACTTCATTCTGAGTTGGATTTTGTTCTGGGTTCTGACTGGCCCAGTTCCTGGTCCCGTTCACATATATGAATGGACATAATATTCCCAAACATTTCTTTTTTATTGGGACTGGCCAAAAGGATGATGACATGTGGCATTTTAAATTCAACTCTAAAGTGAAAACAGCTGTGGAGGAAAATACCGTTGCAGTGTGAATGCTACTAGTAAAGCCACATTTTGTATCAGATTTCTTTTGAAATTTAACATGACATTTGTTTTTAATACTGCAATTAAGGGGAAAGCATGTAAAAAAAGTACAAGTCATTTTTTAACACAAGATCCAAACTAGATTGCATACTGTACAGTATGCTTGACAAAATTGAAACACAGCCATTAGAGTGTGTTCTGTTTCCATAGAGGCTACCATATTCAGGCAAGGTGCACTGTCACAATTCTGAAAAATATATCTATGGCCACAGAATGCTTTCTTAATTGAGTCTCGGTGTGCCTCTATGGTTTTAAAACTGGACAGCCCATCAGTCACAATAAGGAATACAGAATTACAAAGCCTTACTGTATAAAGAGGTTCACCTCAGTGGTAAATTTAAAGCATCTATTTGTATTATTTTCTATAACTATGTTCAACTGCCCACAGTAATCCCCAAAGCTTGCAGTATTCTAGATATGGGGCACTAAACATCTCAACACTAAGATCTCCAGAGTTTAGAAGAACATCACTGCAGGGGTTATAACTATTGCAATTCAAGTCCTTGGCATAATTAACCAGACACTTCAATGAGCACCTCAATTGTATCCCAGGTACATCAGCAAGGTAATTGTACAGCAGTGTATGTACGTTCTTTTCCGAGAAAGCATCCAACAAATCTTTGATGGAATATAGGAAGGGGGCTAACTTCTTACTAAAAAATATGTTTGAAGTGTGTGTTGCTGAGCATAGGCCACAAGCAATTTCAATGTTTACATGTTATTGATATTTCACGTCTGTGCCTCAGAAGACAACTTGTTATAAACCTAAAAGGAGCTTTATTTTAACCACTGCGAAAAAATTTAACTTTTTTTTTATATATATATACAGTATATTTCTGAAGAAAGGAAAATTCCAACACTAGCTAAACACACCCTTGCACCCTAAAAAAAAGTGTTTTTGAGAAATAAATTCAGGGCATTTCAACATAAGCTTTCATGCTAAATTTGGAAGTTTCATTAATAGGCACAAACTGTTTGTCATTAGCCCATTAATTATCAAATTACTTTTTCTTTGAAAAGAATCAGAACACAAGCTATATTTATGTAATTTGAGACACTGCATTTAGACTTAACTTTTTCAGTTAACACAATTACAATAGGTTATTATTATAATATAGTTAAAGAAAAAAATTAAATAACTGGTAAGTGGCAGTTCAAAATGTTCCAAAAACGAGGATAATGGCACTTCATGGGTTAAAGCCTGTAGTTTCAGAAAAAAAAAAAAAACTTTAAACAATATACAAATTGATGATTTTTTTTTCTGTTCACATCTCCATTTCATGTTAACTATGTTATTACTTTTGTATTATATCAAACGAAAACAGACTTACAGCAATCTTGTTTTTCTACTTGCTAAACATTCATGGTCACCTTTTATAAATGGAAAAGTAACAAAAATAATTGTTGATGGTTTCTGACTTTGCCTTTTAGTGTCTAAAACTGTTCTTGCACATTGTATCTATATTTTCAAATGTAACTGTTGCCTGCAAAGTACAAAAAAATAAAAAATAATAAAAACATAATTTTGCAATCGAGAATGTATGCACTGTTCTGGCATTACTGACCAGGGCACAAAAGCACAGAAAAGTGGTTTGTTGGAAAGCCTGTATGAAAACCTATAAAATGTCATCCCACATTATACAGTATATTCATTTAACTAGTAATAATTATGTCTTCTCTAAATCACAGATTCTAAATCGTATCTGTAGATACAATTAAAAAAGATCAAATCAGGTACTATGTAAGACTTACTTGTACCTATCCAACAGGGTTTTTTAAGTATCAGTTATATCTGAAAGCTGTGTGGGAGGATCAGTGTAGATGTCCACATCACAAAACTACCAGCTGTCATTAAAACCTATCCTCGTAAGCCTTCAGTAAGAGAAGCCAAGCATTGGATTGCCTTAAAGACTCAAATAGCCTCTCCCTGTCTAGGGTTCGGGTCCCTTGAGAAACACCAAAACGAAATTACAACTTCCTGTGCTATCCAATTATTTTTGTTGCATTGGACTGGATGAAACAATATCAAAATAAACCTGAAAAATCCCCAGTGGAGAAAAATAGTGACAATTTATTGTGGTTTGGTTCTGGATATAAACAACATGGCTGGAAATGAAGGGGTTCAAAATGTGAGCTTTCGATTTTATTTAGTTTTAAAAAAAATTATAGAATGCTGACAGTACAGGAGTAAAGCTGAAGAAATATGATTCAACAACTTACTGAATGTTACCTACACATGCATCTGTGTATTATATGTCCCTATAATTTCAAATAGACTGTTTTTTTTCTAAATGCACAATGCATTAAATTACAAAATGTACAATGTGGAGAGCATGAGGCTGCATCTTGTTTCAGAATGCATTTATAAATAAGTTATGTTTTATTATAGGCATGCTGTGAGGACCTTTCTGCAATTTCTTACAGACAACTTAATGCAAAAAGTATAGTTAATTATCTGGTGGCAGAGAAACAAAACATCATAATGCAGTAGTAATAGATACAAAAAAATACTACTGTACCTAAAACAGAAATAATAAAACAATCCTCAACAGAAACAATAAAACAATCCTCAACAGAAACCCCAAGATTGGGGCTTAATTTAGTGTAGACCAACTACTCACACGGAGAGTGGAAATGTTTCTAAAGTATTGTCAAGATTATGACTTGCCATTAGGATGTATCCTTTTGTCTGGAAGCGATTAATCTGTTTTGATTAGAAATGTGTCACAACAGGCCCATAAATGGGGTTTACTTTTGGCTGTGGAAAGGCTGGGTGCAGCCCCTGCACAGATATAGTGTTTATTTTTGGCTGTGGAAACGCAGTAACCAGGAGGAGCACATAGCACGCCCCAAGAATAAAGTGGCCACTGTTCCGGATAGAGGTGTAACATTATACTAAAGTCTGAATATGATTCACAGGTCATTAGTTGACTGGCTTGACATAACATGATACAATTGGGTACAATTATTAAAATAATAATAATAATAATAATAATAATAATAATAATAATAATAATAATTATTAAATACCCAACACACAGCTGTTCTGGTCCTCCGCTGCTAGACATCAAGAAGTATTAAATGCTGTAAACTGTAATCACCACTAGATGGCTTTATTAATCTGCTCAATAAATTTAGCAACAATGAACACTCAAACTTGGGCAGATTCTCCTAAATTAGTTGGTATACTATAATTATGTTTATTTTAGAAAAAGAAGGACCCTATAAAGTGCATACTATATCCTTACAAATAAATAGAACATAATATAATGTACAATGATGTATACTTTTGTATAATATGATTGGATGGACATTACCATATTTCATATATTGTATTAGTATAATTAATAATCATTTTGATAATGTAGTCAAAACAATTACTACTACTAAAAAATGCACTATAATAGTCAGTGAGTTTATAAATTTAAAGATTAAATAAAGCAGAACCCTTTGGTCCCTGGTGGCTTGCGTAGTAGAAGTACTACAGTCATGCTAGTGTGATTCGAATCTTGTTTGCGCCAAGTTACAGATTTATACTGGGGTCCACATCAAGCACTGCATTGGCCTTTCAGATCTTACCACTCAAGTTAAAATACCATTTTCTAAATGATGCAATAAACACACGTCCAGGAAGTATGCAGGAACACGACAGGTATTTTGAAAGTTTTTTTTTTTTTTTTTTTTTTTGTTACAAAAATGACATCTAGTGCTCACAAAATAACACACGGTTTGAGTGTCTATATTTAAAGCATAACAAAAATACTTTTTTTTTCCTCAAGGAAACAAGTTAACATGAATCAATGTTATTAATTATTATTTATAATGCGAGTTAAATATCATGATACATGCAGTTTAGTCACAGCAACACCTACAGTATGCAGCTAATGGTCTTTTGTAGTAGAAGCACAATGTATGTAGTTTATGTTTTATTCTATTGTTTTTTTTTTGGAAGTGATACAATCAAATTACTCTCAAGCACTTTACGCATATAGATACTCAAAAGGATTGGCATTAAAGCTTAATATGGACCTTTAATTGAATGTTATTAAATGATATAATAATTGGTGAACACAACCATGAAATGAGAAAAAATAGAACAATTTATAAATGGGTACATCATTTAGAATTCACTTTCTACTGTCAACAAATCAAAGTACCTACAAGCATTTGTTGGGTTTTAACAAGATTCAATTGCATATTTTTTTTATTTCTGTACAGCAGGATTTTCTAAAAAACAATCCTTTTGAGTTTACAAACAGAAAAACAGTGAATAATATATACTTTTATATATATATATATAAATATATGAATGGTATTGCTTTGGGAAAAAAATACAAGATGCATCACTATTTTCAATTTGGTATTCTGGTCATCACTCATTAGTAAATAATGCTTCCTTACACAGCAAAAGTTGTTTGTGTTTGTTTGTTTGTTTTTAGCAAAAGGGAATGTCCACAGAATAAGCAACATTACTGAATTCAAGAAGTAACTCCAAACTCCACTTTTGAAAATTAGATTGTGCATTTTAGATAGTTATTCATTTTACAATTAAATTGTTTGTTATGGACATACATGTGTCAAATAGCAAAACTCACCCTGCGTACAACTGAGATTAGATTAGTTGGATTAAAACAAAAAAACATTAGCTCACTCACATAAAAAAATTATCAGCCAAAATAACCATATTGTGCAAAACATTAGCTTATATTAGCACTACAATTCCATCTGTATGGAGACACTATTTAACACATTAAAACAAACAAGAAACATTCAAAATAATTTAAAATATCTATGATAGTTTAGTAACAGTTGGAAAGCCACATTTGCTGCTTTACACAAGTGCATTGTGTATATATGGGAAATGAGACCTTGTAATTGTTACTACAAACATAGAAGTATGTGTGAGAAGCAAGTACCTATCAACTATTTGTATTTCTTTTTTTCAATATGGTGGTTATTTTTTAGATTAAATTCTCTCTCCCTGGAATTTCAGTTAATAATCTACATTTTAATGTATTTTATATTTAACACTGTTTATACTATAAATTTTGTAATAGGTTATTGTTGTACTGGAGATGCTGACTTTGATTTTAAGAATTTGCGTTAAATATTTTCTAACATTCCTCACTGTACAATAGTTGAGGTGTTTCTTTGCATATGTCCCGTGTTACAACTTCAAACTTCAAAACACTTTTCAGAATTTAGAGTTTTGTGGATTTAAAAATGAATGCAAGGCGTATGTGAAGTGTTCTGTTGCATCTTGGTTACCTATCATGCAATTCTTCAAAAAAAGGTAGAATTATTTATTTTTACTTAACCATATAAGGCAAAACATTGTAAAGACAGTCTGCTCATACAAGTGCAAGGGTTTGAGCCACAATTCATTAAATATAACCTATACTTGCGCCATACTGTATTACTAACCAGACTGTAATATAAAGCATGGATGGTTCAATCTGAACTTGTGGGATATCAAGCTCATCAGGAGACTCATCATAAGCAGAGAATATGCAATAAGCTTCATTACAGAAAGGAGTGCACAGACTGAACAATAACACCAGAAGAGTAGTAGTAATTTAATGGGTATGGAATATAGAAGCTCTGCAATTAATAAGGCACACAGTATAGTTTGAGAAATGTGTATAGTAAAAGGTATGAGTTGTACATTATAGTGAGCAAAGTAACTGGACCAATAGGCCCATATAGAAACAAGTTCATTTAAATTGTATGAGAAACATATTCTAAACATAATTTTGACATGGACAATTTATGTAAATCAACTGCCACTTTTTAAAATTATTACTGCATTCGTTAGACAGGATAGATTGCTAAACAGGGATTTATACTTAATAGTGAATCTCTCTTAGAGCCAAATTGGGTATTTGATTAAACCTATGGAGCTTATATCTTGTGTAAGCTTTGTCATTTTCTGAATTACTAATACTTGTGCGCTTAGATTAAAGTAGGCACAATTTCTACTTTCGGCAATCCAACTCTACCAGGAGTACCAGATTTTTAAGCAACTTCAAACTGGATTGGAAGCATATATTTCCAGTTTGATTATACTGAATTACCAATTTAAAAGTAGACACAGTGTAAAACTACACCACAGCCACTGTAATGTATGTTGTTTTCTATAATAAAAATTGCTTATATTGGCATGTGTCAAAACTACTAACATTTAAACTAAAGCAAAAAAAAGACATTTATAGCTTTTCCCTAACTGCAATGGAATTCAAATTCTTTATATGAAATAAACAGTTTAAACTTGTGATGTCAATAACAGAACACAAACCAAGCAGGTACAATAAGAAGTGTGTCATTCAATTTTTATTTCCACTAAAACTTGTACTAATATATATTATATAACTATTATTTTTTTTGTCTTTCTACTGTCTGCATAAGGCATCTAAAAACCTGTTTGAGAGTAACACCCAGTACTGCACCCTTCTTGGGCTTCATTAGTAAACACTTGGTGCTTAACGGAAGCCGGAAGTAAAACAGTAAGTACTTAATGTGTCCCCGTGATATCTGTAGCACTGTCTTTGGGAGTGGGTGACTTGCGGAAAACACTGGGAAATCTTCTGCCTCGTTTCTTGATTCTTAGCTCCCTGAGTTGAAAGCCTGCATCCTCTTCGCTACATCATACACATAAGCAATATCGGGCCGTTTCTCCGGATCAGGGTTGATGCATAGATCTACTAGCTTTCTCAGCTAAAAAAATACAACAGAAGAGAAGAAAAAATCAATTTTTCATGGCTTAAAAAAATAATAAAATGTTACTTGATATACAGAATTGAAAACATTCAATATATTTTGCTTATAAATTAAAAAAAAAAAAAAAAAAAACAGTAATTGGACCTGATTTGGCTTATCTATGACTTAATTTACATGTTAAGTGTATATAGAACTTAATAGGAGTTTGTTGACTCAAAAAAAAAAAAAAAAAAAAAAAGAAATTTGATCTAAGCTTATTATTTTTGTGTGTGTGTGTGCAACTACTTAAGACTGGGCTTGTAAATGTTGTGATTCTGCCTTTGGAAGCTTCCATCTGGGCTATATCCTGGTAATTGCCCCTTGTTCATGGAGCTCTGCATCCCCCACACACCCAACTTCACACTTAAATGCAGTAAGAGGCTGAGCGGAGCAGCCCTGAAGGCAGGCTGACTTCAACCAACTACTAGTGGCATCATCATTAAAATTCTGCGCAAGGTCACCATGGCAACCGCCTGCTGAGGCTCCTCCGCTGCGCTCGGCATCTCCTAATCACCTAGCATGTGAAATGTAAATTTAGACAGTCTGAAAATTAGTCAAGAAGAATAGGGGATGAGGATGCAGATATGTGAAATATTCATGCGCTTCTCAGTGGGGAAATAAAGAGAGACAGTGTAAATGACACAACAAAGAACGTCTTCTGACATTTTTTTTTTGCCAAATTTCCGAATCATTGTTTACAACCCAAATGTAGTTCCAGGCCTCTAGAATGGAAGCCGGCTGACGCAAACCCCTGATTCTGCCACAGCAGAAAGGAGGAATTAACAATGGCAATAAAATATGAATGCAGATAAACAGGACACTCACAAACTCCATCATAATAACACACTTTTCATTTTAATAAAATAAAAAAGAATATTAAATTAATGTATTCTTCTATCTGCTGGTTAAATCATTTAGCACAAAATAACTCTACACTGAATGTGTGACTCATGAAGGCCACACAAAACATAGTTTAAAAATGCCTTATCAGTTTATATTTAGTAAATTGTGACTGTCATTTCCCTGAATGGAAGGCAGGCCCCCGTAAGCGTGCCTCAAAGAAGTAAAAATAGAGAGAGATCCCAGGAACTCTGCCTACTGGCATTTAGAGTGAATCTCAGAATAAAAGTATGACTAAGAATGCCATTTAATGAAATGTCAAATTATATAAATAGTTCTTAAGAGACTCAAACACATCAAAAGATAGAAGACAATGAATGTTAAGCTAGTCAATATCAGTGAAATTGTAATGTGGGTCAGAACAGTTTATCATGGTGTAATCTAGAGCTGCTCAGGTAAGAAAAATATGTAAACCTATGTAAACAAAGCTGATGCCAATGTGGTTTTGTCAGTCATAAGTTCAGGGTTTTAGTTTGCCAGCTGGTTAGCGTATACCAATTCATAGGAGAAGAAAATACCTCTTCTGAATAGTGATCGGATGGAAGAGGAGGGTAGTCGCACTGCTCAATCTTCTTACACAGAGAGTAGAGATTCATCTTATCTCCATAAAATGGGCTCTGTAAGGCAGCCATCTGTAAAAAAAATAAATAAATAAATAATAATGAAAAAAGATAATACACCAATTACTATTATAAAAGTTTTAGGGAAACCAATTTACATTAGGAAGGGATTGACATGGCCCATTCTTATTACACCACGTACTGATCAATTGTGTTAAGTCAAGTGAATTGTTGCACACACAAACTGACCATTGTGCTTGTATGACTGATTAATTAGAGGTAATAAATCACATTGGGGAAAATTTCTCCAGGATGCTTACCATCTCGAATTGTCCCTAAAATTGTGTGTTAATAGATGAATGTGGTTGGAACAGGCTCTAGCATTTTATAAACAGTTTTTACATGTGTATGTTATAAGCCCAAGCTTAAGAGGTCATCCACATAGATATTTCCTGCAAAATGTTGTCAGTATAATAAACCTAACGAATCTGGAACTACAATTGAGCTTTTTATTACATTCATAAACCCACACTGCTGCAAGTAGTAGCAAGAACATGTTTGTATCACACTCTTGAGAGCTGGTAAGTCAATCAGGTCTTTTCTGATGTTGTAAAAAAAAAAAAAATTAGGTCATATTTAACTATACAATGAAATGCTGTTGTGGGGAAATGCAGTTTAAATTTGAAATACTCTGTCTGGACGGTGAATATGACATTACCTCTCAGAGGTGGTGTTGCCTTGAGCTATATTTATCCGATTCAAAAGGCAGGCTTGATGGAGACAAAATAAAAGCACAACTACTTTCACAGCAGTGTTCTCTAATTTCACTTTTGTAAAAAAAAAAAAAAATTACTGAAAATGAAGGAAATGGGTTAAGGAAATCCAATCCCAAAGGATGTTGGAATACCTGTATTCTGAGTTCTTCACATGTGTGGTCTGTTTGGCTGGAAGCACAATCAACTGCTTTACACTATATATATGGAACACTAACACCATATATATATATATGGACGGCACTAGGAGGAATTCAGTTTTACTTTTAAAAACACTAAATCTACTTCATCAAATACAATAATGATTTCAAAATATGCAGGATCAGTTCACAGTAGAGTTTTATTGTGTAATGCATCATGGATACCCAGCTGATCATAAGATGCGAGAACACCTCTGAGATGTGGAAGCGCGCTTCCAAAGGTTCAGCTGATCACATCCTCATTAGCTGTGAAAGGCTTAGATTGCAACGAACAGATCATATGGCTCCAAGCCAGGAGATACTATGTTAAAAAAAAAAAAAAAAAAAAAAAACATTTGCATGGAGATTTAAAAAAAATGTAAATAACAAAAAACAGTTCCTACAGATGGTGTTGGCAAAACTTTTAATGGACTAAAATCTTAAAGGGATGGTTGGGATCTTAATGCAAATGTAGGGTATAATGAAATACTTACTCATTTAAGTCATGCCACTTGGAAGACCGTTTATTGGCCCTAACTCTGTATTTCAACATTATAAGAATACAATCTTCTTACCTAGAGTAGTAACAGTGTATCTGGACTGAAAAAAAAAATCACCTAGCAACCAAACATTATATTAGAGGACTTAAAAGAGCCATCACAGGTCTGGCACGGCTGTGAGGAGTTTTGTTGGTTTGTCGAAATAGAGAATGTAACAAAACTGAACGACAGCACAGAGAATGGACTAAAAATGTATTTTAGACACAGCTTGATCCATAGACATTCACTACCCATCTGCCATTAGCAAAAGAGGGTCCCAGACCAATGTATCTTAATATGTTGCATGTTATGTCGGTAACAAGCAGCATCTAGTGCCTTATATAATAGGGAAAATATTTTCAAATCCACACAGTATACTAGTAGACCTTCACTATAGTTTATTTTCACTTGAGTTTATCCTGTTGATTACCTTAGCGCTAAGTTTACAAATCTATTCAGTCATTCACTAACCTCCTGCCATTAAACATCATAAAATGTTTACTTTATTATCAAACATTTATGTATGGAAAGGACTGTTTTACCTATTCATGCTGTCACCCATAATGAGCAGAAGCACAGCACCAAACTAAATCAAGCTGCTTACAATCTAGCTGAGAAGATACTGTTTTTATACAATACACACTACATATCAGGGACGCCGTTTGCAAAACACAAAATTAAATCAGTCTTGTGAGAGAGAGAGAGAGAGAGAGAGAGAGAGAGAGAGAGAGAGAGAGAGAGAGAGAGTGAGAGAGAGAGAGGACAGACAGACAGACATACAGACAGGAGAGACAGCGAGCACATTTACACCAAAGTGACAACTAAATATTGTAGATGCTTTAACCAGTGCAATCAGATTCAGATGGTCCTGATAACATAACTGTTAGATATTAAAATGTGTATGATAACTGTTTTTATACCAGATTATACCAAAACGTTACCTGAAAGGTCTACAGGAAGCTAGGAGTCTGATAAACGCTTCGAGGTGATACATGAACATTTAAGGCAGTTCTGTCCAACACGTAGTGTAACAGTAGGTAGACAGACAGACTCGGTGCATATAGGTTCACATTTTGAATGAAGAACCTAAAAACAAACACAAACAACCTTACTCCTGCAATAGAGAACACCACATTTATGCAACCACTATGCTTGGAGTTGCCACAAACAGTGGAAGCAGATATTGAAATCAGCATCACTGTTAATATATAAAAGGTACTTCTCAATATCAAGTTGATGACGCTTGTGTAAACAAAAGTATTACAGCCTACAAAGAGACTATTGGGGATAATACAGTATGACACCCAACTAGCAGTATGCATCTGGTCTAATTTGCTTATTAGAACTGCAGTGTCCTGATAAAACCGACACAAAGACAATATTTATAGAGCATATCCATCCAGGCAGCACAAACACACACACACATATCTACATTATGCTTATTTTGAAATGTCCTCAAAACGGCTATCTTGGTTTTAACTTACACTTTAAAAATGCATTAAGGCATGACAAAAAAAATAAATCCAGTACCTGGAAATCTGGAAATTGTATTTATTAAGAAGTCGCCCATCGAGAGTAACCACAGTGCCCTTTTAGCAAAATCAAAAGCACTACAGTGCTACCTCGCTATAAGGCTTTCGGTTACAACGTGCCTCGGATATAACGCTCCTAGCATGTCCCCCAATTCCCTATACGAGTGATTCATGCAATATTTCTACAATAAATACAGTACTGGTGTTGTTCAAACTGGAAACAACTTCTCAGTCTTAACTTCTGTTTCTGTCTCTCCCTTTTGATCAGTATCTGCACTGAAGGAAAGCTGCGCTGGCACTTTATAACACAGACATCTTATTCAGCATTTGTTTTATAACTAAATAAATATTAGGCCTATTACGTGGTTATCTTTTTTAATTTATTTACTTTTTTTGCTGCGAGAGGAGCTGCGGCTTTCTCCGGGAGACGAGACGCTTCAGCTTCGCTTCAGCCCTGCTCCAGCAGCCGAACCTGGGGCGAGCCCGTTCCCTCTTCCCCTCTCCTGACCCGCTCTCCTTCTCGCACTTGGTTTGTTGTCTGTCGCTTCAAACTGAACTCCCAACCACCGTTTAGCCAGGCTATTTATAGTTTAAAAACTGCTAATTAAAATGATCCACGAGTTGTTTTTTTTTTGTAAAAAATATAGCATTGATTACATGGTGCTTTATGCATGGTTAATTCACAGAAAGTAAAATGTTTGCTTCACTATATGTGCATTATAGAGAGTGAGTTATTTTATTTTGTATTTTAGTCAGATGTGTGTTGTGTCCCGCGGCGCCCCCCACCCCCTCCCCCGTTTACAACGCTCTTCGGTTATAACGCTCATATTGTGTGTCCCCCGAGACCCGCGTTATAGCAAGGGAGCACTGTATAATGTAAAAATTCTACAACTTTAAAATGACAATGCAACAACTTAGATATCAATTTAATAAGGCAACAGCAACCACGACAGACAGCATTGGCACCTGGAGGTGTCACCTCATCAACACTGTTGTAAAGCTGTTGGCTTCTCTCCTCCCTCCCCATTTAGACAAGATCTAGAGACAGTTTCTTGAAAGTTAACAATGAATAGTTTGTTAGGCATTGCTTTATTTTGTGTTGCTGAAACTGTGGCTAACTATCCTTTACGTATCAACTTTTTTTTTTTTACTTTTAAAAATAAACTGAAGCCAGCTCATAACTTGAGGGGATGTTTTGTGAGGCAGAGCTGCAGCTTCATCTTAGGAATCCTGTCCAAGTGCTGCTAAATCCCTCAAGCACAACAGTGTGAAGACTGCACTGAGAGCAGCACTGCCCCAGAGTCAGTCACCCTTCTCTGCGTGTGCTAATAAGTCTGATTTTGAAAGGACAATGTGTACATTCTCCAGACAGACAGAGCGTGTGTGAAACACGCTAGCCCATCCTGTGCTACTCGTTGAGCTTCAATAGGGACAGGACAAGCTGTAAAATGGCTCTCACCTGTCTGGTGCTCTTTCAAAATTGTGTTAACTCTCTCCACACCAATATCACAGCAGATCTGTTCCACTGTATAATGCAAATGACAAATAGCTTGTGTACGATCTGTTTGAACATGATGTTAGAGCCACCCATCCCACTAAAAGAGAACATCTTGAGGCAATTTCAATTATCAGAAGTAAAAAAATAAATACAAAAAACCATAAGGCTCTATCACAAAAAATAATAATAATAATTTTAATGATCTCTACAAGCAATGGAATATCTGGACGTCAACTATATTCTGTAATACTATGAGTTTGCAGAGACTGCTGTCATAAGTTTCATGACACCCAATTCAAATGAATCGTTACAGTAAAAAGACTTTGCCATTAAAAAGATCTAAGTCATCAGCACCGTTAAAAAAACAAAACAAAAAAAAAAAAACACACTGTTTGCCATAATGAGTCTTGGTTTTGCAATATATTTTTTCATATTGAGCAGCTGGAAATTTAGGAATATGACTATTATAATACTACTGTGTATCTGTATGTGTGGATTTTGAGTGAAGGGAGGGGGAGAAGATGTTAAAGTGTTTTTAGATAAAATGTTCAGCAACTCCAACAAAGGGTTAAACAAGGACTACTGTATTTTCATGCATCTCCTGCTTTGACAGATGAAAAATGTCAACTGTCCTGTTTTTATTTTCAAGTTTTTGCACTATTCATCTGGTTCATTAGTGCATCTCGCTGCTGCCCCTGACAGCTGCTCGCCCTCTACTCCCAGCAGCTGAATTTTTCAGGCTAATTTGATCCTCCACACTGAGACGATCGCTGAAATGATTGACTTGCTCTCTGACCTCCAGGGCCCGACTTTTCCTGATTAGTATTCTGGGGCTGTGCAAGGTACAAGAGCCTGCTGTCTGTCTTCAGGGCTGGTGGCGGCACTCTCTCTTCTTTATCTTACGCCACCAACCTACAACCTCACGAGGAGGTAGCCACTGCTCTGAACAATAAAGCAAATGTGTAAAAACCTCTTTCCCTATGTAAAGGTCCCATGTAGGAGACCGATTCTGTCATTATCTTAATTAATATTGATCTTTTTTTTCCCTTTCTGTGCATGCCAATTAAAGCTCCCCCCCCCCCCCCCCCCCCCCCCCCCCCCTGTGGGTAAAGGTTATAATCAAGTGTGAAGAAATTCAAATGCTTCTAATATAAAAAGCTGCCATTACTTCATTGTACCAGCCTTCATGTTAACTTTCATGATCTATTTATCAGACCAGATTTAACACAAGTTCAGCAGGACTGTAATTAAAGATATATACAGCAAGTGATTTGGACTTTTCTTGATCCTCTACCTTATGAAAGGATCCACTGAAAAAGTTAGACAGTGATTGAAAGAAACATCTATCATACCCACAGATTAGAATAAATCAACCAAATGGAAATCCAGAAATGTAATTTAAAAAAAAAAAACGTGATACTATACATTATGTGATATTACAAGCAGCATTACATTTAGAAGAAAAAAAAAAAAGGTTTGGAAATATTATGATTAAGTTTACATTTCCAGGCCAAACTAAATAACATGTTATCAAACGTTTTTTTGTAAAGTGAACAAAGACAGGTGAGATGCATCTTCCTTCGCCATTACAATTCTTTTCTTTTTCAAACTGCACATTACCAGACTTAAATGGAACATGGAAAACTATTTTTACTTGACAGTTTAGAAAAACATCCCTTTCTTTTACTAGTCTTTTTGAAAAGGCTAGATTTATAGCAGAGTTGTGCTCTGCATCCTTATTTATGTACTTTCCAAAGTACTAAGGTTTGTGTAACTTTTCAAAATTTGCACATTTGTACCATCCAACCCAACGCTTACAGTACTTACAGCAAATGACTTGCAGAAATTATATCAGTTCTTTGTGTATACTGTAGCTTGTAAAACATGAATCAAGAGATGCGCAGAACTTTGGGACAGTCCATTCAAATATACTAAAATAGGTGGGGCTTCACTAACAGTCTTCTCAAATATTAAAATAGTCATGATCTCACATGCTTGACTGTGTATACTCTTACTGTGCACCTTCAAATGTTATGCTATACTGCAATTTAAACAGAGGTAAAGAATGTTGGTACAATAACAAATACAGTTTAGGGATTCCGTTTCTGATCAATTATCTTTTGAACAATGACTGATGTAAAGTATACTGACGCTGTATGTATTTCCTTATATCTAAACACATACTTATGCCGATATACTTGGGGTGTATACATTTCCAAACCATGTGGGCAAATTAAAAATTCTTTGTTCAAAAGACAGACTGCAGATCCAGGTTTTGAACCCCTGCCTTCTGGGAATAAACAAACACTGTCTCATTTTAATAATGAATATCCACAATAAGGAGGGAGGAATAGAAATCTGGTTGATTTAGCTTAACCCTATTAGAATTCCGGGTGACCTTTATCACCTCATCGGATATGGCGACCTGGGACTGCTGGGCTTACTGAATAAATACACTTGTTCTTAATTTCAGAATTAAATTTAACTGGCGCAAAGGTTCAGATTCCACGTAAAATGAAACTGATGGTCTTGGCTTAGCCTGTTGCAGTTGTACAATCACAACACCAAAGATTTGGCAAATGCAAATATTTACAATACAATGCTATAGTATAAATGGTGGATTTTGGTACACTGTTATTTCAGCTAAACCATTTGAGTGTCTTTGGTACCAGGAAGCAGCATCAATTTTCACTATAGTGTTGAATTTAAAATATCTGCACAACCCAAATTAAAGTGTAAAAAACAATATTCCCTTCACTATTATTCTATTAACATGTATTGAATCTGGGACTGCATAATTATAAAAGATATGACAAAGTGCAGAGGTGTGGTGTACTTGTCCGAAGAACAGATTTCCCAGCAGTAATTTATGAAATTGAATAAAAATCTAAGTTATACATAGGGTGTTTGTTTTTCGGCTTTAACCAATAAAACAACTCTGATACAAAAAAATGACATTGGTGGATAGCCAATAAACAACGGAAAACACAGGAAAAACTGTGGAAATGGTTAAATCAATTCACGTTGACTTTACCCTTTTCCTATTCAAAAATAAAACCTACTACAAAAATAATAATAAATACATTTCCCAGTGCTGCAGGGCAATGTCCTGCCGTCCTGACTTGTATCTATCATTGATTCGTTCTGAATACTTTAAACCCACCCCAACTACAGAGTGACAGCATATTCCTATATTTCTATTGGAGAAACTTGCGAGATTTAAATCGAGATAACAATCAGGAATGGAGGCTTGTTAGCGGGATTTAAAGCTGTATTACAATTAAGATATAGAGGATTTAAAACATAATTGTAGTGAAATGTACAAAAATGCTTGCACACAAAAACCCCAGAAGAATGTGCCCGTGACCATAGGGATTTCGTTGTGGAAGACAGCAAAGGAACGAAGGTACAACTTAAGTGTGCATGTACTGTCAAGTTACTACTGTACATATTTTGTCAGAAAAAAAAAATGCTCAAGCATTTTGGAAAGTAACCGAAAACACTAATTTCATACAGTATATCAAAAACGAAAGCCCTGAAAAAAAACGATTTACATAAAACTCGAAAATAGCTAAAAATAAGCACCGAAAAATTAATAAAAACCGAAAAACAGAAGCCCTAGTTATACAACAATAGAGGTGTAAGCATTCTTTACACATACAGAATTCTGAGTGTGTCAGAGGCTCATATTTCCTCACACTGTAATTATGTGTGGGTTTTGCTCTCTCCAGACACGTGTTATTTAGATAAAAGGGGTCATCATTGTAAACAATATTAAACCAACACAATTCTACATCTAGATGACAAAAAAAAATAAAAAAAAAATTAAAAAATAAAACAAAAAGAAATGCTGCTTTTATTATTTATAAATTCAACACTATTGAGTATTAGTTATGGATGGTCCTTTTAAATAATTAGATTATACTTAAAATTGAACAAGAGCTTTCAAAGAAACAGTGTATTTAAAACATCTGGCTATAAATGAAGAGCATGAAAAGATAATCATATTTGTTTCAATTGTAAAAATTTAAACAACAAGCTGGGGTAATGACCAGGGAAGACTTAAAAATACTAAGCAGGATTTCACGATTTATGTGTGTATATATATATATATATATATATATATATATATATATATATATATATATATATATATATATATATATATATAAACGTAAAACAACCAGAAAGACAGCTGCATTTTTAACCAAGATACACCCCCACCAGCTATTTCAACAAGTGCTATTAAAAGACAGTTTAAAAAGACTTCAAAAGAACACGTAATCCATATAAATGCAGATTTGTCGATTTGCACACTGCCTGTCTAATATACATTGTAGACAGTTTGCTATGAAAATAATTCTTGTGAATCGCATATCGTGCTGACTGCCATCTGTTTAGTTTACTGTGGCCTTTCTTTTGGGATTATAAAACCAACACCAAAACTTCAGAGATGAAAATTCCTTTGTGTACGAGTTGAAAAAGCCCTATCTTCTTACCCACATTAATAAATTCCAGTTTTTTTATTGTGAAATGTCAACACGGAAGGGGTTTTCTGTGTCAAATAATGGTATCATAGGCCTATTTTTATTTTAAAAAAGAAAATGAAAGTTTCTGAAATAAAAACAGAATATGATGGCTATTGATTCTGCTACTAACACTAGATAGAGACATTCAAAATCCATTCATCTTTATCAGATGTGTATAATCCAGAACCAGGGATAATTGATGTCGTTCTGTGGTAATTCTTGGATTATTTTGTTCCTAATTCCATTCTCAAAACAGCCATACTATTTAAACCAAATTCTGTATTAGGGAAATGGGAACTGAAAACCATTAGCATCTGGGAAATAACCCAATGCTAGGAATACCCAGTGCCCTGGAGATTTAATGTGGAGAAAACTACAACTATTTTCCAAAACTTATTTTGATTTATTGTTCCTTTAGCTGCTTTACACTGCTAAAAAACCAGTCTACACCAAACCAAAGCAGAGAATGTAATACCTCCGTTCCAATTCCAGTTAAGATGTTACGTACGTAAGCAATGAGGCACAACAGGGTGTGTGACATTCTCTAATATCACCACGCCCGGGTGTGTGCCTTATTGCTCTGATAAAATGGGTTAACTTACTAAATTGAAATAAATTAAGTAAAAATGTTTTTTAATGGACAAAAAAGTAATTTCTATTAAATACCCTTCCGCCTAAAACTGAGCTAAGAGAAAATCATTCCATATAATTTTTTTTTTTTTTTTTTTTAATAAAACCAAAAATGTATTAATGCAAATAAATAAATAAATAAATAAATAAATAAATAAATAAATAAATAAATCATGTAGAACCTTCCTCACAAGACATGCAACAGTATCAGGTGACAGTGCTGTTTTTTGTTTTTTTTATCGTCCTTTGTTATGTGGGGTAAGGAGGTATCCATACCAGACTTGTGTTACCGCTTCACAGTGGCTAGAAAGAAGTTATTTGCATTATGGAGGAATATCAGGTTACTTATCAAACTGACTTTGCAGTTCACAGCTGGACAACGTGGTGAACTACTGGGCCAGTGTTAAGAAACAATTTAAAACAATGCCGGGCACGGCAGAAGAGACGATACCATCGTACCTGCACACATCTATGTGGAGAGAAAGGTACGGCAGGATTGTCGAGATGCATTTATAAATATTTTGCATCAGATCACAGCTGCGCAGCGGGTGGGAGCGGCAACAGCAGGCAGGGCAAGAGAAGAAGAACGTACACAGACCACAGGCAGCGGCAACAACACATCCATTTAACCCCACAAAGTGTCTCTTAAGAGCAATCCAAATCTTTTTTTTTTAAACAGCTGAAAGTTTACAACATATTTTTAAACTATTTATTTTCAGAATGGGACAGGGAAACGCTGTAGTTCAGGGAGAAGCAGAGTGTAATGACAACACCCCACGTGACCTGTTTTGACCAATCAGGACATAGTATTTAAAATACTCATTTTATAAGTGATACAATGAATAGAATTGGGTTTGTGTGGTGTGATTAAGGCAACAATCAATCATGCTATTAAAACCAACAAACCCCTGGACATGACATATACAATATTCCAATGAATACCAAAACAAGTCTATTTTAGTGGAACTCTTAGCCTTTACCATGTGATCTAATCTCAGATTACTCCAGTGTAGTCTTTGTTTCATAACATGTGATTCTCATGATGAAAGCATCCTCCCCACAACCCACATGAAATCAGTGGTACTGTTTACAGGACTGCCCAGGAATGAGGTGCCAACAGCACCAAGGAATCTGAAAAAGCAAACTTGGTTTGCTTCTTCTCACGGACGTGTTTGATTTGAGTTAACTGCTAGGCAAGCACAGTGTGATACAGGTGCATTGTGGGAGACTAATTAGTAAAGAGAGCAATAGTCTCTGCACAGCTTAGAGTTGGAATCTCTGCGTTTGCAGCCGGAGGCTCTTTGGGAGTTGTAGTTACTACTGAATTACCAAAGAAGCAGCTAACAACATTACACACAGGGAATCAAAAGGAACATCAAGTACTTTCCTTTCAGTGATTTAAGCTTTATTATGGGAAAGCTGATGAATAACCAACACCATTTTCACCAGCGCTGGCTTTCCTTTAGGTTTTTGATGATTCACGCAACATGATGTGACTAGTCTCTCAACTTCAGCCAACCTAATTTTCAAACGCCAAAGTACGGTGTTCATGTCTCCCATTTTAAATGCTATTTATGTATTTATTCATTCATTTTAAATATATATATTAGGGCTGTCAAGTAATCGCAGTTAACCTTCTGCAATTAACACGAAAATGTTTTTAGAGTTTAATTATTTTAACATGCGTTAATCGCATTACTGTGTCTTGAGCCTTTCGGCACACCGTACTTCAATCCCGGCCGCGGCAACATTGTATTGAGTGCAGTTATTGTTTAAATAGAAAGTTAGTCACTGAACCGCTTAATGGAGCAAAGCACTAAAAATGAATGGGATTTTTTTTTTTTTTTGACGGGCTCACTGGACAGAAAGACGCTTACTTGTCTACTGTCAAAGTGAGTTCCAGTATCAAATACGAGTACACGCCTTCATCTTTCAAAATACACTAGCAGCTCTTTTGCTACAGACAATAACAACAACAAATTAAACCCACCAGTTTCGACAAAAATGCAGGATCGCTGCAAGCCCATATCAAGCTGAGTATGATCATGATAATAAATGAGTTAGGCTGCATTGCTCCTTTTTTTTTTGCGAGTATACTACTCGCAAAAAAAAAAGGAGCAATGCAATGCAGCCTAACTCATTTAGTCAAGCCTAAAGCCTAACAATTGTTAGATGACAGGTTTTTTTTTGTATGTTCTCTTCACAATTAACAGTTAATTTCCTAGAAGTGCTTACTATAGCTACATATTTATAATTTTATTTAAAAAAAACTCATTTATTTCAGTTCACAATCAACAGCACATTTTATTGTGTTGTTTGTATTTGTAATTTCTAAATTATTGCTCCTAGTACATTTTGGTGGTGGTCTCAATGGGCAAATTTCCTGGTTAAATAAATCTATAAATACATTTTAAACAATTTTATTTACAGTAAAGGATAATAAAAACAATAGCATCAGTAAAAAAACAAATTTAAATTCAATGGATGTAGTAATTGTAACAATTTAATATGCGATTAAAACCGAGATTAACTAGATTAATTTTTTTAAATCGTGAGATTAATTGCGATTAATTTTTTGACAGCCTATATATATATATATATATATATATATATATATATATATATATATATATAAATAAAACAAATTTCTGAAACTGGTTATATTTAGATTGCCTTTTTTTTTTTAACTGTAATTCTA
Source organism: Acipenser ruthenus (assembly GCF_902713425.1). NCBI lineage: Eukaryota > Metazoa > Chordata > Actinopteri > Acipenseriformes > Acipenseridae > Acipenser > Acipenser ruthenus. The sequence goes on along the minus strand of NC_081200.1, from coordinate 29,183,594 downwards.
GTTAAATCGCAGCACAGCATTTAAGTCATTTAACCAAAACTACATTAGTAATTTAAAACACATATAAATGTTTCAACATAATTTTCCAATACTCTTCAACTATTCTACAGATTTCCGTTTCATATTGCTTTCCTTGTTAAAAAAAAAAAAAAAAAAAGTGATAGTGTAATTTCATGATAGATACCATATCTTAATAAGGGTAGTATTGTATCTCCTAAAGTGAAGAAACATCACTAGATCAGGATGGTGGTATTTTATAGTTTACCTCATACAGCAAGCAGCCTAGTGACCAGATGTCAGATTTGAAGTTATATCCATTTTCATGTATCCTCTCTGGAGACATGTAATAAGGGGTACCCACTGCAACACAAAAACACAGAAGAAATATCTTAGTTCTAGAATTCATAATTTAATGTAGATCACTGAGATTGCGTCTGGCAATGCCTAGACAGGTATTACATTTTGAAGACTACAACTAAATATTGCTGAATTTACAGCACTTTATTAAAAGAATAGATGCTGTATCTAATATTGCTTAATGAGAGATTGAATTTAAAAATTGACCTAAATTATATTTAAATCTCTGGCAGGCTATTACAGCAAACAGAATCAGTTAAAGCCCACTTTTTTTTTTCTACATAAAAATGCTATCCATTCTGAAATATTTCTTTCAATTCCTGTTCTGATAGTAAACACAAAAGGTAAAGCCAGACAGGCTAGCGTAAACTGCAAAGCAATTGCATTTAAAAAATTGTACAGTAGCCTTCATAGTATAGTATTAATTCTAGATTCCAATTAGTTAATCTACCCATAGTTTACAGTTTAATTAAATGTAATATAAATAATAATAAAAATAAAAAGCTTGAGTTTTAAACATATACAATAAAATGTGACTCATGCCCCGCCTAATTTCATTCTACTGCTGTTGCAGTTACAGCTTCCCACCACATGAAGGTGTAAAGAGATGCAAATCATTAGTTAGTTATTCACTGGAATTGTATTTTAAAATGATTACTACTCTAAAATCAAATTCCTAATTTTAACATTTCATAAAAACAGAACATACTGGAAGTAAACAGGTCGGTTTATTAATTAGATAGGTAGATTATGTTTATAAATAGGCATGTTTAAAATTCAAAAAGGTAAAGCACAGCACAGTCACGCTAAAGAATCAAGAAGTGCAGTTAACATATGTATTGACTGGTGAAATAAAATTCAGAGTTGCAGCAGTATGTCAACTGCTTTGTCATTTCAAATATTTTAACAAAACAAACATTCAACTTTAAAGCTACAGTGTGCAAAACCACATTTGTAGGTGAAAAACACATTCAAATAAAAAGTTGCTACATTTAAATATATAAACAATATATATATTCGGTCCACTAAAATAAATGGCTTTACATAATCTCTGCAAGTAAGAAATTGGAGTGTCCAGTGTGGCATCCAAAGTAACACTATAGCATTAAAATGTTCAATACAAAAAAATAAAAAATAATTGTTCAAACCAGGACATTGACTTGGCAGAATACAGTATATACTTTTAAAAGTATATTATAGTACTTTTCACAACAAACAATACAACTTCAAATCAGGGAGGGACACAGTTAAAGATTTACTTTGCCAAAAGACTAAAGGTAAATAACTGGCAGTGAGTAATATTCAGACAGGCAGCTGTAGAAAATCCACAAGGGGCAGGTAAAACACAGAAGTCTGAAGGATCAATGGCTTGGTTTACGTGCACTTGAAAATCAACTCTACAGTCATGACTGTGATGTCACGCGAATACAGACAGTTTATTTTGGAAATAAAGTTGATCCAAAAAGCGTCAGAGCAAAAGAAATAACAAGCCTGACAGTGGACATTGTCACACAAGATATCAGACCTGTTAGTATAGTAGAGGGAGCTGTGTTTAAAAATCTGATTGTGAATCTTGCTCCGGGCTATGAAATGCCCTGTCAAAAGACAATCTCCAAATTCATTACTCGGGATCACGAACGTGCAAAGGAAAAGCTTTGACAGGATTTAAGTCTGGAGTGCAATTCAATGTCCATCACTACCGATGTATGGACAAGCATGACACAAGAAGCGTTTAACAGTCACTTGCCACTACATTAAGCAAAACTGGGAACTTGAGTCAAAAGTATTAGCGACACTAAAATTACACGAGAGATGCACAGCTGTGATTTTAGCAGAAGCGATCACTCAGATAATACAGAGAGTCTGAAGTGGCTACAAAAGTAATAGTTTGCGTTCATATCAACACAGCCAACGTGTGCAGAGCAATGTCTTTGCTTTCTGCAAGCGAGCGTGCAGTGTTACTTTGTGGTAGCGTGGCAAGTGTGATTGTGCAGGGCACAATATAAATCTCTGCATTCAGAAAAGCTTGGAGGATGTACGACAAGTCCATGCGTGGCAGCAGCAAGGAGACTGGTTGCACATTTTAAAAAGTGCTTTAAATAGGAAACAAACAGAAATGCTGAGCACAGAAAAAGCACCACTCAAGTTAAGGTGGAACACTGTTTATTATATGTTTGAACGGCTTCTTGAATTAAAATGGCCAGTTATTACTGTTTTTTTTCAAACCCAGATTTGACCAAAGAGTCTGACTAGTTCTTTGTACCCACATGCAACAGGGATAACACACAGACTGACTTAAGTTCCTGATGAAGAGGAGACACCGTTGTCTTCAAATTCAACCGATTTGCTAATTGCAGTTAAACAGAGTTTGAGAGATAAGCTAGTGCGTAATTTGTCTCAGCGATTTTGTTTACATCAGCTGACTGACCCAAGTAATGAGGTTATGCCACTGCTTTTTGTGTCATTTCTTGACCCCTCGATTTCGCCATCTGGATTGCCTATCCGAACAGGTCAAAGCCTGCGTGTCTGAAGCACTGTTTTCCAAACTAGTGAGGCTGGTGGAGGACAACCTCGAAAATGACGGAAATCGTGCCTGTACAAGTGAGTGCAGCACAGAGGACTTGCCTGTTAAAAAGAAAACGAAGACCGAACAAGCAGTGGAATTGTTACTGCGTGGACAGCAACGAACACACACTACTTCTAATGAAACCTTAACCCAACAAGAGATGACGATGTATGCTTCTGAAACTCCATTAAACATTAGCGAAGATCCCCTGATTTGGTGGAAAAATAACCAGACACGCTTTCCAAACCTAGCAGCCTTGACAAAGAGCATGTTAAGTATCCCTGCAACATCGGTCCTGAGCGAGTGTGTGTTCAGCAAAGCAAGGATGCTTGTGAACAAACTGCATTCTTCTTTGAAACCGGAGAATGTGGATACCATAATATTTCTGAATAAAAACAGAAAACAAGCTCAGGAGAAAGCACAGACTTTGTTACATTAGACTTGTAACTAGTTATTCTTGTGTTCCCCGTTGGGAGTTTTTTTTATTATTATTCTAATCCGGTTGCTGTTAAAACATCTAAGGGAAGACAGTAATATTTTAATGTTTTATTAACTTTTTCTGGAGAACCTCGCCGACAGTGTGACTAAACATAAATAATTACAAATGTGTAGTTTTAAGTTCATATGGAGAAACATTTACTTTTTGTGATTAGATTTGATGAAAATATATGTACTTATTTACACATTTCTTTTGCGTTATGAAAAAACGATGCATCGTTTATATATAAATATATAAAATGAATATTGTAGGTTATATTCAAAATAAAAACATGTATTGTAAAAGGCAGTTTTAGTGTTAATTAAATGTAACTTAGATGTTCCACAAACACACACAAAAATATAACTTCTAAGTAGTAAAACTTGTAGAATTTATATTTTATATAAGTTTGTGTGTGTGTGAGCCTTGGAAAGGTAACCAGACAAACAAGTAGCTAATGTGCGGCGTAATTCAGAATGTGAGCGACAACACGTGAATTCATTTCTCGTTAAATGTTTTTATCTTCATGGCAACGCATGAAGCTCTCCTCACGATATTCAGAGTCGTTCTTTTCCTACTTAGTAAGCAGACACGGACATTTAAATATCCCCTCCCCTAAATGACTATGCATTGAGTAATCTGCATTGGTATGGATGATTTTTTTTCCTAAATCAGAACTACATAGCAATGCATTTCCTGAAAAGTACGGCAAACAGGTAGTGAGGAAAACTGTCATGACTTGTGCATGTAAATGCCGCCACAGTTTACCAAAACAAAAGTAATTTCTACCAGCAGCTCAAGGAAAGCTTCTGAAACATCAGGGGTTAGATAGGAGTGTGAAAGAAATACAACGATTCTTGGTAGTAAATCTCCCTCCCGACCTGTGAGGGCACTAAGCAGCGAGAAGAGTTCCCTGGACAGGCTGGCCTGACAGTTCTTTCCCAGGGTTCAAGGGAAGTCGGCCAGCTAGAAAGGGGGTGGGACTCTGTTGCATTAACGCATTGACCCGGAAGGGAAACTACGTGGCAGCCGCAGATTAGAGGGGCGGTTGCACTCGTTTACCAAGGGGTCATGTGTGACAGCATAAAAGGGGACGGAGAAACGCAATCTGTTCCTTCGCTTTGGTTTGAGTTTTGAACCTGTAAAGGACTATGAGAGACCCTGTGAGAAACAAAGTATTGTGAATGTTTTGTTTGTTTGTCTGGAATAGGTCACCAGACAGAATGATATCTACATCATCAGATGGAAGGAAACGCAAATGAATGGAGACGCAGATGGACCACATTAGTTTACTGTAAAGCTACGTCTTAGTTGGTGCTTATCTTGGCGACATCCAAGTTCAAATAAGCATGAAGTTTTAACATTTTCTCTCATGTAATGGAAAACATAGTTCAACTGTATAAAAAAAACTAAATTATTATCAACAATCATGCACTTACATAAAATATTTAATTGAGACAGACAAATAGGATTCCTATTAAATCCTTAATAAATAGAAGAGCAACATGCCCATTAAAAAGAGATCAGCAGCTGCCTTTTATCTACCTTGATGGTAATCTCGCCTGTAACAGCAGCATCTTTAGGTTAAGGTAATTAGTACTATTCTTTGTGGTGACCGTTCAGATTCAATGCAAATGTACAGTAAGGCTCAAGGATTGCAATTATTTTTTTCATTTTTATATAACTGGTTTCTTCCTGACTGACACTTGTTTTGTTTGTCTTTTCTTGCATTTAAAGGGGAATCAGCCCCTGGATCAAAAAGCTTAGATTACTACGATTTTGCAGTTTGTATCTGCAGGCAGCTCAGATGCTGAAAGAGAAAGTTAAAAGGCTACGTCTTGGCTTCTAAAGCAGATAATTGACAGGCATATAACACAGCCTCCTGGACCCCCATACGCTGCACATCCCAGTGTTCTATAGTGCAGGTTTGTCTCATTACAGCTACAACTGTCAAGCCCCCTGCATAGTGAGGCTTTAGTCTATTCACCCAAAGGGAAAGGCAGATACAATGTATATATGTCCCTGGGTGAATTTAACCTGCCATGTAGAAACCCAATTTCAGACCCTGGCAAGTTTAAGCTTAGTAAATCACAGAAGAGACTGTCGTGTGTCTTATAAGAAAGGCAAACACAAGTTCACTAATAAATATAAAAAAAGATTTGTATAATATCAGCTTTAAAAATCACTTAATATTTTAAATGTAAAGTGTTCACTAAAACTATTCACAATAATCTCTAAGTGGAATATAATATTTTAGTATTCATGGTTTGTTTTTTTATTATTATTATTATTATTATTATTATTATTATTATTATTATTATTATTATTTTGCCTGGCGCATTTCTTTACAGCAAAGGGTGCACATTCAAAGACAGACAACATGAGGTAAATAAATAAGCATTCTATTATTATTTAAAGAATAATGGCTTAATATACAACATACTGTCTGTTCTTAAAAAGGGTTTTCTTTTTGTATTTTTGCCTAGACATTTGTGACTCAAAACAGGATTTTTTTAGACATTCATTATTCAGTATTCAGCAACTCATTCCACCCCCCCCAAAAAAATTAGCATCTAAAATGTTAACCCTTTCAGGACCAAGCATTTTTCAATGGGATGCTCCCCCAGGACCAGCTGTTTTTTGGCTGTAGTCGACTCTCTTCCTATAAAAATTCACTAAAAATCTATTTTCCTGCTTAGAGATACATGTATAAAAACACATTATTCTATGACCCAAGAGACCTTACAATACTTCCTGAAAGTTGTGTTGAAAAATATTGATGTTTGGGCAGATTACAAGACATTGCTTCACCTGAGTGATTGCAAAGACACAATACATGTTTATCCTCAGGTTCTTAAAATATTTATAAATAAAATAATAGTTATTAATTTCATTATTATCAGTAATAAGGAAAAAAAATCTAACTGATACATTTAGTTCATGAAATAGCATCTGCTTATATCCACTCGTTTCTTGATATTTATAAATGCTGTAGAAACATATATATTAAAACACATGACAGAATAAATATTCTAATATAATTAAATCAAATACATCAGATTTACAGTGTTTCCCCTTTTTTATTCGCTGTTCCTGTGATGTTTCGGGGTGCTGTAAACTGTCTTCGCCCTTTAGACACTAAATGCCCCTCTCGGTGACGTCACACGAAAAAAAGAAAAAACTAAATCAGGAAGTGAACGTCGGTCTCTCCCCTATGCAATGATCAGTATGCGTTTCAAGCCTGTACTGCAAAGTACTGTGGCCCTGTAAGTCATCAAAACGAAGAGCTATTATTATTATTATTATTATTATTGTTAGACAGAAATAAAAAAGCATGACAGAAATACAAATGGGCAGCATTTCCGTCATACGTTTTTATTTCCATCAGCACTTTTGGGCCACCATAAATAAACGATATAAATTCATTTTTTATCATGTATAAATTATAAAACAGTTTAAATATAGGCCCTATGTCTTGTTCTAGTAGTTTACAATAGCTTACCTGCACTATCTATTATCGGTAACCAATCGGTTTCGGCCGATATGGGAATATAACCATCGCCTATCGGTATCAGCCAAGAAAATCTTTATTGGTGCATCCCTATTTTGTACAGCATCTAAAATCAAGAAAATATACTCTTTGGTTTTATTTAACAGTGATAATATGTTTTGCTACGATGCTTGTCACTTACATTTTTTAATGTTAGTTTTATATTCATATAGCTATCGGTGCCAGGAATTACGTTTCTATTCTCCCTCATTTGAGGTACCACTATTCTCTTAATTATATAACACAATCGCCACCGCTTAGAACGGGCACGTTTGTGTTAATGTGATTCGCCCACAATAAGCAATGGACGGTATAACCTCCCACACAATAACCCAATATTCAAAATGTCCCCCAATCACCAGTACAGTAAACAAAACAAACACGCATTGTGACGGTCGGGCGGTTCCTACAGAGTAGTATCCCAATCCCAGACACTGGAAAATAGCCACGCCAGCCCTGTGCACACATACACACAGAAAAAAAACAGCTTATCGAAAGCGGGTGGTGATCAGAACCCCAAATGATAACAACTTTGTTAATAGTTAGTTAAACATAAGTCATCATAGCACCTCATTTCTTTTAATTTCAATTTGCTTCAAATAATAACAATACCAAAACTGATATAATTCTTATATCCTGTTTTTTGTTCCAACTGTACCCTAAATTACTTAGACAATTAAGCATCTAATAAGCACTAAATTGGTCCAGTTAAGTAATTCTTGTTGGAACAAAAACCAGGAGGGACACCGGCCCTCCAGGACCAGGATTAGAGACCCCTGCTTGAAGGCAAAGGCAGCCCTTAGGTCTGCCACAGTGTGTATGCAGTTAAAAATCTTTATTAAAAAACACACATTACACTAATAAATGTTTTTTATTAAAACCTATGAATATAATACAAAGTGCAAAAAAGTAATGCAAGCACAGAACTGTACAGTACATGTAAGGCTACAATACTGCAAATTGTTTCCAGCGAAGAACTCTGTGATATATACATACTTTTTTGCAAGTATGGACAGCAAAATTTGTCAGCGTTTCCTAAATACATCACAATTCGGATGCTGCTCCGTAGCACGCCACAGTGTTAAAAGCGCAGCACGCACATGCGTAGCCATTCAATAAGAAATCCCCCAGTCATCCAGGTGGTTCTGTTTGCATGGTAAACCACAGGCAGGCGGTGAACTCCTCTAAAACAACATGGGGTTTTTGATTTGTCAATCACATTTTTCACTGCCATCCATATTACAGCAAAGCTGGACTGAAATTATTTCCTTTTCTCTTTCCAGCCATGCTTGCTTGCTGTTGCAGTCATTACTGCTTTTTCAAACTGTAAATTTAACACTGCGTACTGGGATTAAATAGCCAAGGTACAGTACAGAGGTAATCGTTCAGTAAAGAGGTGCAAACAGCTGATCGATCGATCGATCCGTCAAGCTTTTACTACAGTAAAGTGCTGCCTTTTGTATTGAAATCTATGTGAATGGCAAGGTAACGAGGTGAAAACAGCTGATTGGTGGATTAGTAAGAGCAATTACTACAGTAATAAGCATTGTGTTTGTTATTTAAATCTGTGTGAATGACACATAACGAGATCCAAACAGCTGAGTTTGACCGAAATATACCTTTGTTATTGAAATCAATGGGAATGACAAACGGCAAACACTATTTGTCAGATATAAACGGCTGCCCAAAATAACCCTGTATGGTCTAAGTGGTGGATACTGTATATACATACACTGTATATAAACACACATATATACAGTTGTAGTCAAAGGCTTTATTTTTTTTTCCTACCGTCGCAATATTCTGTGCATTGAGGCTGGTAGGCATGGTTTTATGTTTTGTCTGCATCTTTCTACATTGTACCTGGTGGAAAAGCTACTTGCTTTTCTTGTGTTTTAGCCTCGTGGGCCAACTCAAAGAGCTTCACACTGTCTTCACGAAGGGTTTTCAGGTACTGTGCAGCACAGTCTTTTGAAATTACAGTATATTCCGTGTGCACAATTTATCCTGTAGTTTTTAGGTGACAGCTGTTGGCTACCAAAAGTATTTCTGAAGGGAAAATACTTTTCTTCATGAGAAAAATCACCTAGTTGTGCTGATTTCTGTGGCGATAAATGGTTTTCTCCTTCCATCGCTGAATTCTGCACTGCTCCAGAATGCTGGAGGGACTGTCTAATACTGCACAGAGATGTGTTTCTTTTTTGTTTTTAAACTGTAGCTCAGCATCAGAAACTAGCCCAATTTACCTACAGAGGGTGCTGTACTGCTTTTCATACATGCTCAGCTTCCATTATTTGTGTAGTTAATGTTTACTCCTCTTGCAGTTTTACCAGTCTCCAGTGGCAGACAGTTAAAGCACAGAGCATCAAACCACTGAACCACTAAGCAACCTGCTGCAGTGTCTATATATAAATAAACTTCATTTTTACCACTGCTTGTTTCATCACAAAACAAATCTAGAATATATTCTCCAAAGTGTCTTGATAATAAAATGATTTTATTTGCATGGATTTATTTTAAATTGTCTACAGCTATTTGTGAGCACATCATTTCAGTATGAGTTTATATAGTAGTAACCTTCTTGAATTGTAGCTACAGTATGTAAGTTTTTTTGGACTTGTTTTTTTACAAAAATAAAATGTTATTTCTGCTATTTTTTTATACCTTAAAAGAGCTCAACAGGTCAGCCCAGCATGGGATCTCAATGCAGTCCATTCATCATAGCCTGCTTGTTTTTTTATTGCACTCTTGTGCAATCAGACTTGTACTGCAGTAGCAGGACAGACTTGCTACACCCAGACATCATCTGTGAAAAGGTTGGAGGTCAAGGCAACAGGAAACCCCTAAGTGCTCTATGAAATGGATATACCCAGCACTGGTTTGTAAGGTTTGCCTAAGGCTGCAGGAGGTTTTTTATAACAGACACATGGTTTTAGTCTAAGTGGTATAATGAAACACATCCAGCTTGTGTAATTAAATTGGCCTTCAACTGTGTTGAATTTGAAGGCTTTCTTACCTAAAGAATGTGCTGCTGTAGTTTTTGAGCTGAAGAATCGGCCAAGTCCCAGGTCTCCTAATTTCACTACCCCGGTGGCTGTAATGAACACATTAGCTGGTTTTATATCTGTGAAACAAATAAAAAATAAAAAAAAATTGGTAAGAGGTTAAATATTAATATGCAAGATGGATGTGCATCATACTAGGCAGGATGGTTCTGAACCCTTCTAAACCCCTTTAGACCTGGACAATATGGAAATGATGCTGTTGCAGAGAGAGATGAAAAGGCATGATACTGAAGGATGGATTTACATCACCTTCCTGTCTGCAAAGCCAGCACACAGATAAAATGGCAAAAGCAATTCACAAACATCTCAAAACCTAAACTCCTGTTATAAATAAACAAACTAATAAAAATTTTACAAAAATCCATAATACAACATTTCACTTTATACCCCAATGAGAGTAAGAAAGGTGCCACAGGCCCTACCAAGGTCAGAAAACAGAAGCTGATGCAGTGAATCTGTAGTGCCGAGTGAAGTAACAATTTCACCACATTGAACAGAAGACACCCACCCTTTTATGTTTAACATCTCTGGATGTAAAATTGCCTTGAAGCACTGTTACATTAATTCAATTTGATTAGGACTTGGATGACTCAAGGTACAGTTATATTGCAAAATTGTTTAATACTGTTAGTAGACATTTTCATGTTACCTTGTTCAAGAATGCAACCTGACTGTTAGAAACGTAGCTTCTGGGCTGATGTTTTAGGCCTTGTTAAAGCGTTTTATTTTTCTACAGATGTTAAATAAAAGAGGACACAAAGTAATCTTGATAAAGATGATTGGTACTGACATTCACAATTAATACTATGTTCTGAGCACCTTCCTGATGTTAAAATTAAAAAAGATCTTCATACAAGATTCAGATGTCTGGCTACAAACCATGCAGAAGAAAACTAAAGCAGGCCTGCTGCTTTTATAAGCACACAGATGTCACAATAGATGTCCATTTGACACGAGTGCCAAGTGATTTATTCTACATTGTACCTGGTGGAATGGCAAAGCTCATGTCACGATCTGCAATACTTTATTTAGAATGTAGAGTTTGCAGAGTTGTACACAGCAAAGTCTGAAAATGTTGCCCTTGTTATTTTAGAATAAATAAAGGAAGTGTGTTGGCAGGCTAACAAATAGAGTGACGTTTTATACGAACAAAATGAGAGTACCTGTCAGTCACCCTTGCAGATCATCATTTTTGGGGGTAAAATGATGAGAAAATGTTCCGCCTGATATATATCTGAACAGTAGGTAACAACTATATGGAAGACATATATATATATATATATATATATATATATATATATATATATATATATATATATATATATATATATATATATATATATATATAGGTACAGATATGTTCAATTTTAGCATCATGATGTCTGGATTACTCTGGAATATTCCCTTGACTGAAATACCTCTGTGCATGACACGTCGAGAGTGCATGTGTTCCAAGGCACTGCACAGCTGAACAAAATATTTCCAGACTGTCCTCTCTGGTATCAATCTCATGTGCTTCTTAAAATGCTGTTGAAAATAAAAAAAAATAAAAAAAACAGTAACAATTTACAGGTGCCCAAGCACAAGACATCCATTGTACATACTGCAGATGCCACTCTATGAATGAGCCTGAAAAACTTGCAGGCACATTCTCGTGTACGCCCAAAACAAAGAAGGTCTTGTACATTTTTTTTTTTTTTTTAAATATATAACCTGGATTTATGAGGATTTTCATTTAAGGACACATCACATTTTGTAAGTGAATAAAAGTGCACAGGAGAAAAATGACAACAGGATTAACATTGTCTTCATTTAAGTACATTACCAATGCCTACAATACCTACCTTTATGGAGACACAATAGAAACCCATTTTATTGTTTTTCTGTCATGTGGACAAAATATAGACTTAATTAATTAGGTAGGTACTACATGTCTCTACGTTCCCCAAATAGTCATATACTCAAACCAAGCTCTGCCAAAGTTTAGCAATATTGGTCTACCAAAAAAGCCTCCTGCAAAACATTTCTCTTTTCATCATATTTTATACAGTAAAATGTAATCTGTTTCAATTGAAATCACATGAATACTCGGAAAATCCACTTTGTGGTTATTTTCTTGTGTGCACATCTGGTGCATAACTTTAATATATATAAACTTGCCCTTGCTCAACTTTTTCCACTGATTTCAGTTTTAACAGAATATTCTTTTGGTTTTGGTCTATTTTTATACATCTTCAAAGGAAAAGAGAAAAAAGGAGTGATAGAGAAAGGCATGCTACTAAAGCTTTGCTTAAAGAGATCTTACTCAGCAGGATGCTAATATGACAATGTAAAAAGAATGCAAAATAACTGAGTTTATAGAAAAAAATGATCTCATTATAGTATGTCAATTATCCATGGCACATGTTGGCGTGTATTGTACTGAACTATTTTCCAGAATCTGATGGACAATCTACCAGACACTAAACCATTGTTATTTTGTCAACTTTCTAGGCTTAAGACCAGCAGAGGATTTTGAAAAAAAATTAGCCCTAGTCATAATGCATTCTCATGAGTTAGAGCATTTTTTAAGTGTGTTTTGATTAAAGTTGGGATTTCATGAAACGTTTCTGGACTAAAGGCTTCTTTAAGAACTGCTGAGAAAAGCTTGATCAATACTAATAAACTATTTCTGCAGAAAGAATAATTACCAAGGAACAGCTTTCTATTTGTCCCTTGCCTTACTGCAAGGTATTAAAGTGTTGCGTTTCAGTGCCTCTATAGCTGATTGCACGGAATTCTGTTTTATCATAGGGGACTGCACCATTTAGTTGCTAGTTAAGCAGGAGTATGATAACAGTAAGATAAAAAATATCTATGCTTGGTTTAAAACAATAAAGCTCTACATTACTTTAAATATGAATATAAAGGCATGCACAATGGAATAGAAAGCACCCCCACCACCAATTAAATATTAACATACAGTAAAAAAAAAAAAAAAAAAGTTATTTTCCATCTACTTTAAAACAACTGATATATCTTCAAACTATTACCACACTCTGTATATCAGGTACCACAATTTTTAATAACCTGCAGTAAAGGGTTTACCGGTTTTCACATCCTTTGATGAAGGAACCAACTAGCTTTATGCAAATGTCTACCAATTGATATAAAGCAGGTTACATGCACATTATTTATTATGTGCAGGTAAATATAAAAAAAAAAAAAAAATCAAGATGGGTTATTTCTTTGTGTTTCTTTCTACTTTTGTTTTTCCCATATTTAATGGAAATCCTCAATATAAAATTTAGCACAGGGACCTTGTCAAGCATCCAAACAAAGCCGGTGGACCTATTCTTCCCGTAGCTCACTTTGCATATCAGAGGGTTGTTTGATGTCAATGGGGTGCATATCGGCCGTTGATGCATTTAAAAATAAACACAGTACATGCAATATTCTGGTCTATGCAAATGAAGGGCCATTTGATTTAACTTGAATTCTGAAATCGTCAGAAATCAAACAGACTAAAACATGTATTGATACTGCTGCTTTACATTTGCGATATTGTCAAGCTTAAACATAATCTGTACCTTAAAATATGTAGGTTATTAAAAAAAATAAAGAAGCCCCTTGCCTGCTTATAATTGGTTCCCACCAACAGTATAATATCAGACACAGATCAAGTCATCACAAAATCCGGAACCGTGTACCCGTCATGAAAAACACCCAGATCTTTTTCGGGTAATTAAAAAACAAACAAATAAATAAATAAATAAATAAATAAATAAATAAATAAACACATCTCTGTTTAAATACAGTTAATGTTAAATGCGCATCATACTGCAAGATTCTTTGCGACATACAGACGTGCTCAAATTTGTTGGTACCCTTACAGCTCATTGAAATAATGCTTCATTCCTCCTGAAAAGTGATGAAATTAAAAGCTATTTTATCATGTATACTTGCATGCCTTTGGTATGTCATAAAATAAAGCAAAGAAGCTGTGAAAAGAGATGAATTATTGCTTATTCTACAAAGATATTCTAAAATGGCCTGGACACATTTGTTGGTACCCCTTAGAAAAGATAATAAATAATTGGATTATAGTGATATTTCAAACTAATTAGTTTATTTAATTAGTATCACACATGTCTCCAATCTTGTAATCAGTCATTCAGCCTATTTAAATGGAGAAAAGTAGTCACTGTGCTGTTTGGTATCATTGTGTGCACCACACTGAACATGGACCAGAGAAAGCAAAGGAGAGAGTTGTCTGAGGAGATCAGAAAGAAAATAATAGACAAGCATGGTAAAGGTAAAGGCTACAAGACCATCTCCAAGCAGCTTGATGTTCCTGTGACAACAGTTGCAAATATTATTAAGAAGTTTAAGGTCCATGGAACTGTAGCCAACCTCCCTGGGCGCAGCTGCAAGAGGAAAATCGACCCCAGATTGAACAGAAGGATAATGCGAATGGTAGAAAAAGAACCAAGGATAACTGCCAAAGAGATACAAGCTGAACTCCAAGGTGAAGGTACGTCAGTTTCTGATCACACCATCCTTCGCTTTTTGAGCGAAAGTGGGCTCCCTGGAAGAAGACCCAGGAGGACTCCACGTTTGAAAGAAAAACATACAAAAGCCAGACTGGAATTTGCTAAAATGCATATTGACAAGCCACAATCCTTCTGGGAGAATGTCCTTTGGACAGATGAGTCAAAACTGGAGCTTTTTGGCAAGTCACATCAGCTCTATGTTCACAGACGAAAAAATGAAGCTTTCAAAGAAAAGAACACCATACCTACAGTGAAACATGGAGGAGGCTCGGTTATGTTTTGGGGCTGCTTTGCTGCGCCTGGCACAGGGTGCCTTGAATCTGTGCAGGGCACAATGAAATCTCAAGACTATCAAGGCATTCTGGAGCAAAACGTACTGCCCAGTGTCAGAAAGCTCTGTCTCAGTCGCAGGTCATGGGTCCTCCAACAGGATAATGACCCAAAACACACAGCTAAAAGCACCCAAGAATGGATAAGAACAAAACATTGGACTATTCTGAAGTGGCCTTCTATGAGTCCTGATCTGAATCCTATCGAACATCTATGGAAAGAGCTGAAACTTGCAGTCTGGAGAAGGCACCCATCAAACCTGAGACAGCTGGAGCAGTTTGCTCAGGAAGAGTGGGCCAAACTACCTGTTAACAGGTGCAGAAGTCTCATTGAGAGCTACAGAAAACGTTTGATTGCAGTGATTGCCTCTAAAGGTTGTGCAACAAAATATTAGGTTAGCGGTCCCATCATTTTTGTCCATGCCATTTTCATTTGTTTTATTATTTACAATATTATGTTGAATAAAAAATCAAAAGCAAAGTCTGATTTCTATTAAATATGGAATAAACAATGGTGGATGCCAATTACTTTTGTCAGTTTCAAGTTATTTCAGAGAAAATTGTGCATTCTTCGTTTTTTGTGGAGGGGTACCAACAAATTTGAGCACGTCTGTATATTGGCCATATTTCTCCGTTGTTGTTAACATGTCTGTTATGTTCAGTTTTAAAACAGACAGTAGTACAGCACCGCTAGTATTACATTATGGACTCTCGTAACAGCTACCATAAATTAAGCCAGCTGGGTTTTGACAGCAGTGGCAAAAGAAACATGTGCATCTGTTTGGTTGACAATGAAGTGTCGTTCCTGATCATCACTAAATTCTGTCTTGTGAATACATAACAATGGCATCCAAGCGAAGCATAGGGTGGAATTTCTTTACCAAGCAGGAGCAAATGGAATTTGCAAACTCTGCCAAGGAAATATTTCAAATCGAAAGGAGGAAGCCTTAATGTGCTCCACATTATTATATTTGATTTATTTGCTTATTTATTTTTTTAAAAAGGCTACTTATTTGATCTTTTTGGTAAGAAACTATATCTGCACAATAACTGTAGATAAAGCATTCTATTGAAAGCCACATGTTATTATTAATGGATCACAGAGTTATCACTGACATAAACCAACAGGATGTTATGTTGTTTTCTTTTCGATTTAGTTCCTTAGAAGCACAGCAGTTATTATTGAGGTGTACTTGCCGCTCGCTGTGCGTTACTGCTTTCTGTAAAACACTGATATCCTGTCAGTTAAGAAAAGGCTTAATGCAAAAGGTTGTTTTAATCATCTTTATTATGCCGGCCAGAGACCCGCGCTTACAACTGTATTGTCATTATATATATATATATATATATATATATATATAAATATAATATATATATATATATATATATATATATATATATATATATATATATATATATATTATATATATACACACACACACATATACACACACACACACACACACATACATACATGCATGCATGCATACAGTGCACCCTCGCTATAATGAACATGTCGGGGTCCAAGCCTTTTGTTCCTTATATCGAGGGGTTCATTATAGCGAAAGGATAATAAAAATGAAGGATAAACTGTTGGAGTAAGTTAATGAGATGAGATTGTGAATAAAAGTAGAATTACATGTACCTGTTCATTTCATGTATGCAGTATTCTGCCTTTGCTTTATCCTATTCATTAAATAATTAAAATGCAGTACAAAAAGCAAAAATCCCAAATTGAAGTTTTTATTCAAAATCAATCTGACACAAATCGTTTCAAAGTGCACCAAATCTTAACCCAACATGCAAGAATCCCAAACTGAGCTTTCATTCCAAATCAACCCGACATGAAAAGTTCATCAGATCCTCAAGTTTTCATATTATTTTATTTTTTTATTTAATCAATTTTGCTTTGCCGCATGGTTGCTTTTTGACAACCTGTATTCACGACAGAGATGCCTATGCTATGACTTTTTTCAAATGATCAATATAGTTTCCGGCTTTGTTGCAATATAAAATTATTTTCGGATTGGATGCATAGTTACACAGCGTGCGCTTTTTATTAGAAAAAAAAAAAGAGTTGGCTTCACCGAGGATGTACTGTATATAAATAAATAAATAAACCTTGTTTTATAGATTTGGGTATATACCGTAATACTGATGGTCAGGCACCAACTCCTATCTACTGTAACTCAGCTATCATAAACCAGGTTTATACATTTAAAATAAATCAATAATTAAAACATACTGGGAGACAATTTGAGATCACTCATGCTAGTAGTAAATGGAAACAAAGCATTTAGTCAGAAATGTCCTTCCTACCTTTATCATTCGTGAAAGGTCGCCAGCATCTGCAAGCTCCAGAACTATATTTAGCTCATTATCTTCAATGAATGATGCATAGTATTTAATTACATTTGGGTGGTTCAGTTGCTGAAATGACAAAAGGAAGTGCCATTAATGTTTAAAATATTTAACATGATTTCTTTGAGTTACTGAGGCTTCTTAAGGCAAGTGCTAAAATGAAAATAAATAAAACAGCATGTATTCCTTAATTATGGTAAAGGAACTACCATGCAGTTCACAAAAAACTCAACCTAGCAAAAGTAAAACACAATACAATTCTAATTACAGTCTACATTTTTGGAACATAAAGCACTCCCAGTGTATAATGCATGAGATTGAGTAGCCTTGGTTTACATCTCTTGTATAATGTGTACTTAATGCATAACATAATCCTCTTGTATACAGTACTTTTCTATAAGCAACACCACAGTATACTATAGAGAATACCATAGAATACCATAAGTATACTGTGAAACTCCTATAACACGCTACCTGTGTAGAAAAAAAAAAAAAAGAATATTGTACTGTGCTACATTAAATACTATCTAAAATTTCACTTTAGGCAAAAAATATTTGGCTATGAAAGCTGACCAATATATGTTTTGGCTGCAGAACACACAGATTTAAAAAGCAATTTACATTTTAAAAGGAGAAGAGTTAAAGGTCAACTGCTGTGTAATATTTCTAGAACAAAAAGTGCCTAATGCAAAACAAGATCGCCTTACAATTCCTCCTGGCTGGTCAAAGACTCACGACATCCAACCACAATGACTTTCTACATATACACGGTTCTCCCCAAGAATTCTGTATAGCTGGGTTGCAGTGCATTATAGCCGGGAGCACTTTTAACGCAAAAATAAAACTGCCTTACCTTAAATATATAAGCTAAAGAATTATAATAATGAATAATAATCCACCCTAATTCATACCCAGGCTACACTGCTCCATTTACCCCCTCTTTTTTGTGTTTCTGGCAGAGAAATTCGCTTTCTAGTTGCTCTTCGTTGACTATAAATCAAGCTGCTCTTTTTCATCTTCCACTTCAGTTTGGTAATTTCCACATTCATTGTCACTATTTTTGCATAGAAAATAATCGGTTATTTTCTTAGCAGTCATTTTAACGTTTCAGCCTCTAGAAGTGCTTAAAACGGAAACCCACCCCTTCAACTCTCTGATTGGTTAAATGTTGTGTCAAGATGTAACACAGCTGTCGTGTGCTTCCAAGTTTGTTTGTTTTTTTTCAACCACGCGTGCAAGTGATCTAGTCTGCTAGCAGCACAATCAATCCTTATCGTTAAAGGCACAGTAGCATCGGCAAGACGGGCGGATCGGGGTCGTTCAGCTGGGCAGCGACAATCACTTAGCTGGGCAGCCTGACTAGCTGAAACGGCCTGGGGAGAACCCTGATCTATCAACAGAACTGAATAAAGCAAATTCAACCAATCACAGAAAAAGTCTTTGTCAGTTACCATTAGCTTGGGACTAAAGGAGTAGATTTTGGAACACGTATGACATACTGTTATACAAATGTTCAGAACTGATAGGATAAGAATGCATACATTTTTTTTTTTTTTTTACTATAAAATGTACTAAACGTGTGGATAGATATTGCATTTTATTTGGGCAATGTCAAATGTATAATTTGATGTAGTTTCAAAATATATATAAAAAAATATTTAAAATCACTCTACAATGCACAGAAAGATGAGAAACCATGGAAAGTAAAAAAGACATAAATGCATTAGTAAAGGCCACAAACTAAATTTCACTTTCACTATTCCAGTTTTATTGTGATTACTGCTATGCTTGCTGATGCAGCATCCACTACTTCTTCAGTCTTAATTGTATGATGCAGACTGGTATATTGACAAAAATTAAAATTACCAGTTAACTGTAACTAACTGCTGGGGAAAAAAAACCAACAAGAACATATAAACATGACTACTAAATGAACTTCTCGCCCCACTGAAGGCCATGTCCTTTTAGGTTAGCCGACTGGCAAAGCGCTGCTTGGGAGCGTGAGATTGCACTCACCCATGCTGTGACTGACTCGTGGGTGGACGTCTCTTGTGTCATCAATCCTCACCTTACATGAGCACTGTCACACAAACCCAGTCATCCATAAACAATGACCCATACCAACTCAATGAAAGCATTTTGTGCTCTCAAACATGAGCGCTTGCTTCCCAGAGCACTAAAGCACTAAAAGCTCAATG